>NC_050579.1:200290737-200592116 GCF_011100635.1 Trichosurus vulpecula
TCCTGTCTGCCTGGATCAAAAGTGAACCTGTCTCCTGTGTCTACCACCCAACAATTGATGTAGTTGGTATGTTTACCTGTCTGATACCTCTTCTCATGCTCTCTCAGTTTTCTCCTTCCTCTATTCCTTGAAATTCTCCTGGTGCAGCTGCTCTTCCTCAAGATAGAAATATAAAATGAGGAAGTAATGACTTTTAGGGGCCCAGTAGTCAGGATTCAAGTTATGCTTGGGACTTCTCCATCCCGTTGCAGAAACCTCTTCATTCTGGAAGATCACTTCGGCCCTGCAACTCATTCCTCCTATGTACATTCTGTCCCCATGTCCCTCATTCTTCCCAGAACCTCCATTTAAGAAGGGCATCTATGCCATCCATCTCTCCATTTCTCTATAGTGTAAACTCAAGATTTCTCCATCATACCCCAATATGCTCCCTACTCCCACCTTTTTGCACCTTCTTTTTATGTACTGTCTTCCCTTTTTAGAAAATAACATATTTGAGGGCAAAGACTTTCTTTTTTCTTACAGTGATATTCCTAGTGCTTAACGCAAGGGCCAGTATTATAGTAAGCACTTCAATGCTTGTTTACTACCTTACCAGTATTTATTGAGAATCTGGCTACTATGTTCCAAAGGCCTAGTAAGGTGTTGTCCTATACACAAGTACATAAAATAAGGCCCTTGCTGTCAAAGTACTTAACTCCTAATGGGGAATAGAAGATATACACACAAACAATAATATACTTCAATGGAAAATGTCCTTATTGCTGTAGTCTAGGAGGAGGTACATAACAAAGCGCTAAGGATATGCTCAGTCATGGTCCATGATATAGTGGAGTTTTAGAAGCTCCAGGAACAGCACCTAACCGTTTAAAGCCTGCTCACCAATGCTTGAAATCCTCTAAATAGAACACAGAAATCCCCTAATAGAAATAGAACACTCTAAATAAAACATTCATTTTCCAATAGCTAAGAAGCCATTCGAAAAATGTCCCCAGGTGATATAAGACATCGTATTCAATTCACACTGTATTCTGCCATTTCCTATCTGAATAGGGGGAAGTCACTTCTCTCTGGGCCTCAGTTATCCATGTATAAAACAAAGGGGTTGGACTAGATGATCTAACATCTTTTCTAGCTCTAAATCTATAATCTTGGATTCTTGAAAACTGAGAAGCTAAGAGGCAGTGTGTTGCTACCTCTAAGGAAATTTAGAGTCAAATCCTATATCCTGGATGTGCCACAGTCACACTTACTGTGCCACCTAATGAATAAATTATATACATTTACATGTGTGGATGTATTTCTTTTTCAGTTTTAAATCCAATTTATTTATTTTCCTCTTCACATACAGAATTTAAGATATCTCCACATACCACAATTCTTACAGAGTTATAAATTACTTTAGGTCAGGTACCTTTTTATCATTTAATCCTTAAAGGATTTGCCATTGAGACAATGGCAAACTAAAGCAGTGTTAAATCCATAAAAATCATTATTTATAATAGTATATTGAGCTTTTTAGGCATTTTTAGATAAAACCACACTAGGACGTATGTATGTATGTATGTACGTATGTATGTGTATAAATGTATATATATATATATATGTATATATATGTATGTATATATGTATATGTGTGTGTGTTTTATAGAGAGAACGTATGGACACATATGTCTATGCTACATATACTGTTTCCTTTTTAAAGTCTATTTTTTAAAGTAAAGTGTAGCTGTTAATATAATCAATTTTATTGTATGAGGGAAAAATTGTCCTTAAGTAACTTCTAAATCTATATATCCTGGGTACCATTTCAGCATTACCAATTGCCAATTGTTTTTTTTTTCAAACTGGATATACCATGAGCAGCTCAAAATAAACATTCTCAACTAGAACCCATTATTGTTCCTATCATTATGAGATCTCTTTCATACATTCTCTTTTCTCTTCTCAGATAACTACCACCATACCTCAGATCTTGATCACCTCTTACCTAGTAATAGTTTATCTGGTCTCTTTGCCTCAAGGCTCTCTCTACAGTAATCCATCCTACACACAGCTACAACTTGGCCCCATTCTAATTTACCTACCTTATTACACAGTAGTCTCTTCCTTACACTTTGTGGTCCAGCTATACTGGCCTTCTTGCTTGTGCTCACACAGGATACTTCATTGTATGTTTTCATGCCATTTTGCTGTCTGTCAGCCATGCCTGGAATGCTCTCTCTCCTCACTTCTTCCCCTTGGAATCCATGTTTTCTTTCATAATTCAGTTCATCTCCTTCTACATAAAACCTTTTCTTGTCTCTCTAGATTCTAGGGTCTTTTCCTTCAAGGTCAGGTGTATAAAGGGTGAATGTTTGGAATACCACAGAAAAGAATTTCATATGGATTTATTGAAAGTATAAAAGTAGAGATAATGAACAAAGTATATTGAGGTCTGGTGGCTCAGACTTATGACAGAGGCCACCAAAATATCAGTGATTCTTTTGGAACACTATCATATTCTGCCTCCCACCCCCCAAAAATTGTTTCTGATACTGCCAAGTCACATCAAGGAAAAGACAGTCACCTGACTACAAATCAAAGGATTAAAAATGTTTGGATATGGAGGCAGCTAGGTGGCACAGTGAGTAGAGCACCACCCCTGGAGTCAGGAGGACCTGAGTTCAAATCCAGCCTCAGACATTTGACACACTTACTAGCTGTGTGACCTTGGGCAAGTCACTTAACCCCAATTGCCCTGCCCTCCCCCCTCAAAAAATGTTTGGATAGCTATGTTGGGTCTAATGTAAAGAGAAATGGAAACATAACTCAATGCTGTCCCCTACCAATTTACTAAAGGAAGGGACCCAGGTTGGTCAATCTTCATCAACTCCTTCCCCATAAGAGAAAGATGAGGTTCTCCTGAAGCCTAGTTTCATTGGATCTACTTACCAGAAAAGGAAAATAAATGAGAGAGGAAGTAACAGGGAATATGAACTATATGATATGGGGAAAGAACACTGACTCTTGAGTAAGAGGACCTGACCTTTTGCCTCTGCTGCTTACTTGTTGTGACCTTGAACTCATCACTTAAATTCTCTGGGTCACATTTCCTCATCTCTAGAATGAGAGGGCTGGACTAGGTTGCTGCTGAATTCTGTTCTATACCCAAAGCTATTATTATATAATCCTAACAAAAAGGATGAAGTAACAAAGATATCAAAGGAAAGGGCTTTTAAAAAAAGCACAGTTCAGAAGCAGATAAAGCAACAGAAAGAAAAATGAATAAAACTCCAAAGGAACACAAGGTCACTTAGCAAATATTATAATATGAAGGAAATCAGCCAATTTTGCTTGATTAAAAAGACAATCTTCTAGAGTCTCCAAAAATAATATAACAATAGTAAATTTCATAAGGTTTCAAACAAGAAATAAAATTAATAAACTTAGAAATTGGTAGTGACTATAGGTCTGAAATTGGAACTCTCAATGCAGAATTCAAAAACGCAATTAGCAGAGGAAGAAAAAAAATTCATGATAGAAAATCCCTCTAAAGAAGTAGAAGATGTAAAAAAGCAATTAACTGACAAACTAGTGACAGTCGAGTTGAAACTAGAACCCAAAGGCAGCATAGTATATTGGATGGACGGATGAACTTCACATCAGAAAGCCTTGGATTTGAATTTTGCCTCACACTTACTAGTTGTAGGACCCGTAACAGGTTGTTTAACTTCCCCATACTTCAGTTTCTTCCTTTGCAAAATGAGATTAGACTTGATGATATCTAAGATCCCTTCCAACTATCAATCTATAATCTTATAAATCTGCTAACTCTTCCTTTCAAGTAGTTGTTTCTGGAGAAGTGAGGAAAAATTTGACAGAATCAGTCAACTAGCATTTATTAAATATCTATTATATGCCAGGTACTATGCTAGGCACTAAGGATACAAATATAAAAATTAAACAAACCTTTCTTGAAGGAGTTATATTCTTTCAGGGGAGAAAACGTGGGAAAAGTGTGTGTTTGCACAATATACATGTATATGCACATACATACATGTATGCATATGTGTACATACATGCAGATGATAAATACATATATATGTATAGAGATATACAAAATAAATACAAAATTCATTTGAGAGGAAAGGTACCAGCATCTGGGAGATCAGAAAAGTCTTCATAGAGAAGCTGGTGCTTGAGGTGAGCTTTTAACGAAACTAGGGATTCTAGGAGTGAAAATTGAAGACAGAATGGAATTTGATGTGAGAAGAACAAAACAAAAAGAAGTCAGCTTAGCTGTCTTGGAAAATTTGGGAAAAGGATCTTTTACAAGGTTGGAAAGAGAATTTGAGGTCAGTTTGTGGGGGGCTTAAAATTCCAAATATATAAGTTTATATTGGATCATAAAGGCAATAGAGAGGCACTGGAATTTATTAAGTGGAGTGACACGGTCAAACCAGTGCTTTAGGAAAATCACTTTAGCAGTTAAGTGAAGGATGACTTGGAGAAGGGAGAGATTGGAGTCAAGGAGTCCAATGAGGAGGCTGTTGCAGTAGTTCAGGAAAGAGATAATGAAGTCATGAACTAGGATGGAAACAAACAAAAAAAAGGTGTGCTAAATGCCTTACCTTGGGTCTCCATGCTGGTTTTAATTCCAAGACTTGAAACAGCACATGAGATAGTGCTAGGGAACCAACACTTCCCAGAATCCAGCAGGCTGATTTGAAATGTCCTGAGGAGGCTCTGATCCATAGGGTAATATGCTGAGGCGAACAAAGGGAAATGGAACTTTTTAAAAAGGAATAAATCCAGGACAATATATCCCTGAACAACCTCTACATACACCAATCATGAGTGTACCCAGTAAGCTTGCATGCAAGGGTTGGTGGAATGTTTTGGTGTTATGTCCTACATTCATGGATTTATTAGTAATGTCAGATATCTTTGTCAGTATGAGACCCTTCCTCCTGTAAGGAAAGATACCTCTGCTTCTCTAATTTGGTGATGTTCTATTTACATATTTTTCAAGTGTATTAAACGCTATATGTTTTATTATTGATAATAAGTATTTATTATTGATAAGTATTTATTTTACCTTTTTCAAATTGGGTTCATGATTGCCAAATTCTTGATTCTAACCCTAACACCCTTGAACATGACATCTATATCAGTTTGCCCCTTATATATCTATATCCTGAAGCACTACTGGTGCTTGCAAAGTAGCAGAATGGCAAATACTGCAAGAGAATCTGACTTGCCCTAATCCTCAGAATAATGAAAGGAACCAATCATCCTCCACAATTATGGGTTGTTTTGTAAAGACATTTAATGTATACCCATACACTTGCATTGACTGCTGACGGATACTGGAATGACTGCTCTACGTTGGGGTAAGGGAACCGAGTAGCAGTCCATTCTATACTATGTATGTTAAAGCAGTAAACATAAAGTAATGGGACCTAAATTCAAACCTATGTGACTTTCAGCAAGTCACTTAACCTCCTTGGTCCTCAGAAATTTCCTTATCTGTAAAATTAGGGAGGTGGACTATGTGTTCTCTATGGCCCCTTTCAACTCTAGATTTATAATATTGATTTAATCTATTTTATAACTAGAACTATAAATGGTGCCATTTATAATGCTGCCTCTTAACCATATGATCTTTGTTTAAAGAGCTTTACCCTTCCCTGATGATGGCATTAAGGAAGAGACCTTACCATCAGCTTTGCCACTACACTCTAAAGACGATGGGACCTTTTTTATCTGATTTGCAGCTAAAACCTTCTATGTGTGTTGCTTACACCCATTAGAATGTGAACACTTTGAGGACCAGTGAGATCTTACTTTTCTATTTGTAGTCTCATTGCTTGGCACAATGCTTTGCATAGTAAGGGTTTAACAAATGCTTCATGCATTCATTTATTTTTCATTCATTCATTTCACACTGTTGTTTTTGTTGTTCAGTCATGTACAACTCCATGACCCCATTTGAAGTTTTCTTGGCAAATATAATGGCGTGGTTTGCCATTTCCTTCTCTAGTTCATTTTATAGATGAGGAAACTGAGGCAAACATGATCAAGTGACTTGCCCAGGGTCACACAGCAAGTAAGTATCTGAAGTCAGATTTGAACTCAGAAAAAGGAGTCTTCCTGACTTGAGACCTGGCACTCTATCCTCTGTAATACCTAGCTGCCCTTCATTCCATACTAGCCTGGTCTTTTAAGTTTTTCTAGTGGTTCATAACTGTGTCTCAGAACTGATTAACTGAGCTGGATCCAAGATCTTGTGAGTATCCTAGGGAAAAAGAGCACACTTGAAATCACAGATCCTTATTTCTCATCCACATTGTTAAATAATAATATTTCAATCCCTTCTCAAGGCATCATTATTGATTTATGAATTAAACTGAAACTGAAGGAGACTTATTCTCTCTTTCCAATACATGACTAAGAGATGTGTAAGGCTAAATTAATTCTGGGTAGGATAGAGGCAGCCAGAGATTTGTGCTGAGAAAAGTCACCTTACTTGTTACATTAGAGTTAAGTTATATTAAATTATAAACATGTTAGATTGATGGATTGAGTTTCTATAAGCTGATTTTAATTTTTACTCTATAAGTTTTGGAGACTGAAATTGATTCTGCGTGTAAGATCTCCTTCCTTCTTTGACAATAGAACCAATCCTTTTCACATAACGCATTGCTCCCTGATGTGATCAAGAGGTCAAATGCAGAACAGCTATTATTTTATTCTTAGTAGTCTCTGTGGTGATGTTCAGCTTTCTCAGGGTTTGATTTAACTCAGCAGGTATTTTTAAGAGTCTACTACGTACAGATCACTTTCCTAGACAGTAGGGTAGATGGAACATTGAGAGAGGATATGATCTGCACACATAAACAGCTTACAGTAATCCATAAGACAAGATGTATTCATTACCCTAGAATGTGGAGTTAGGGATACCTTCCTCCCAAATTCAAAATCCCAATGACAGTTTGGCAGATGTCTTACATTTCCTGATGGGTTTTTTTTTAACTTTCCCTTTTTTGAGGCAGGAAGACTTTGAGTAAAGTTAAGGTACACTTGAAATTAAAGCAAAATCTTGTTCTATGCAGAGAGAAAATCCAGAGGAGGAAATACTTTGGACATGAGTCCATGACAGAAAAATATGTTGATTTATGTTTGTTTTGTTTTTTCAATTCCGTAGGATCACAGATTTGAAGTTGGAAGGGGTGTCTGTGACCATTTATTCTAATTCCTTCATGTTACACCTGAGAAAACTAAGGCCTAGAGAAGTTAAATGCAACCCAGCATCATGTAAGCATCTCATCAATTAATCAATCATTCAGCATTTATTGAGTGTTAACTATCTACCAGGCACTCTGCTAAGCACTGAGGATATAAAAAGAGGCAAAGGTCAATCCCTGCCCTCAAATAGCTTACCATCTAACAGGGGAGAGAATATGCAAACAAATATATACAAAGCAAGATATATACAGGTTACATAGGAAATAATTGACAGAGGAGAGATACTAGAATTAAGAAGAGTTGGGAGGCGCTTCCTATAAAAGATGGGATTTTAGTTGGGACTTAAAAATATCCAAAGAAGTGAATACACCGAGTTGAGGAGACAGCATTGCAGGCATGGGGGACAGCCAGAGTAAAATGCTCACAATCAAGAAATGGACTATTTTGTTCATGTTACAGCCAGGAGGCCAGTGTCACTGGATCAGAGTATATACTGGGGAGCAAGATGTAAAAAGAATGGAAAGGTAACAGAAGTCTAAAAATCATGAAGAGCTTATATTTAATCCTGGAGGTTATAAGGAGCCACCAAATCTTATCTAGTAGGTGGGTGATATAGTCAAGCCAGTGCTTTAGGAAAATGATTTTGGTGCCTGAATACAAGATGGATTGAAGTGGGGAGAAACTTGAGACAGATCCGCAAGCAGGCTATTGAAATATTCTAGTTGTCAGGTGGAGGCCCTGAATGGGGGGGGGGGGTGGCAGTACCAGAGTAAAGACAGAGACAATTTTTAATTTTTTAAAAATTCATTTATTTTCAGTTTTCAACATTCACTTCCACAAGATTTTGAATTCCAATTACCCCTTCCTCCAATCTGTACTCCCTTCTATCACCGCCCCCTTCTCTTATCCCCTTCTTTTCTTTTTTCCTGTAGGACAAGATAGATTTCTAGACCCCATTGCCTGTATATTTTATTTCCAAGTTGCATGTAAAAAACAGTTTTTAACATTCATTTTTAAAGCTTTGAGTTCCACATTCTCTCCCTTCCTCCCTCTCCACCCACCCTAATTGAGAAAGTAAGCAATTCAATATAGGTTATACATGTGTAGTTGTGCAAAACATTTCCATAACAGTCATGTTGTGAAAGACTAATGATATTTCCCTCTAACCTGTCCTGCCCTCCATTAATTCCATTCTCTCCTTTGACCTGTCCCTCCACAAAAATGTTTGCTTCTGATTATCCCTTCCCCCAATCTGCTGTCCCTTCTATTATTCCCCCCTGCTTTCCTGTAGGGTAAGATAGACTTTCCATACCCAATTGAGTGTGTATGTTATTCCCTCCTTAAGCTAAATCCGATGAGAGTAAGACTCACTTATTCCCTCTCACCTCCCCCTTCTTCCCTTCCCTTATTTCTTGCCTCTTTTATGTGAGGTGATTTACTACATTCTACCTCTCCCTTTCCTTTCTTCCAGCACATTCCTCTCAACACTTACTTTTATTTTTTTAGGTATCAACCCTTCATATTTAACTCACCCTGTGCCCCCCCTCCATATATATACTTACACACATACACACACAGACACACACAGACACACACAGACACAGAGTAAGACAGATATATATATATATATATGTATGTATGTATATGTATGTATATATGTATATATGCATGTATGTATAAATCTCCCTCCAACTACCCTAATACCGAAAAAGGTCTCACAACTTACAAACATCATCTTTCCATCTAGAAATGTAAACAGTTCAACTTTAATAAGTCCCTTATGGTTTCTCTTTCCCATTTACCTTTCCACGCTTCTCTTGATTCTCATATTTGAATGTCAAATCTTCTATTCAGCTCTGGTCTTTTCAACAAGAATGCTTGGAAGTCCTCTATTTCATTGAAATTCCATTTTCCCCCTGCAGTATTATACTCAGTTTTGCTGGGTAGTGATTCTTGGTTTTAATCCTACCTCCTTTGACCTTTGGAATATCATATTCCAAGCCCCAATCCCTTAATGTAGAAGCTGCTAAATCTTGTATTATCCTGATTGTGTTTTTTCTACAATACTTGAATTGTTTCTTTCTGTCTGCTTGCAGTATTTTCTCCTTGATCTGGGAGTTCTGGAATTTGACTACAATATTCATCGGAGTTTTCCGTTAGGGATCTCTTTCAGGTGATCAATGGATTCTTTGAATTTCTATTTTACCCTCTGCTTCTAGAATATTAGGGTTAGTTTTCCTTGATAATTTCTTTAAAAGGTGATGTCTAGGCTTTTTTTATGATCATGGTTTTCAGGTAGTCCAATAATTTTTAAATTATCTCTTCTGGATCTATTTTCCAGGTCAGTTGTTTTTCTAATGTGATATTTTACACTTTCTTCTACTTTTTTCATTCTTTTGGTTTTGTTTTATAATTTCTTGATTTCTCATAAAATCATTAGCTTCCATTTGCTCCATTCTAATTTTTAAGGAATTATTTACTTCAGTGAACTTTTGGACCTCCTTTTCCATTTGGCCAATTCTGATTTTTAAGGCATTCTTCTCCTCATTGGCATTTTGCACCTCTTTAGCCATTTGGGTAGTGTATTTTTAAAGGCGTTATTTTCTTCAGCATTTTTGGGTCTTCTTCAGCAAGCTGTTGACTCATTTTTCATAATTTTCTTGCATCCCTCTCATTTCTCTTCCCAATTTTTCCTCTCTTTCTCTTACTTGATTTTCAAAATCCTTTTTGAGCTCTTCCATGGCCCGAGACCATTTCATATTTTTCTTGAAGACTTTGGATGTAGGAGCTTTGATCTTCCTCTTCACCAAGGATGTAAGAAAATACCTTTTCACCATGTCTGAAAAGAGGTGCAAGGTTGGAGATCAGCAGAGAGGTCTGGACAGAATAGGCAGATGATAATCATCAGCATAAAGATGGTACTTAAAGCCATGGGAGCTGATGAGATCACCAAGTGAAGTGGTAGTGAAGGAAAAGAGAAGAGAGCCCAGGACAGAACCCTGTGAAATCCCCACAGTTAGAGGGTATGATCTAGCTAGCTATTACCAATTTTAATGAATTGGTCATTTGCATATACTAAGCTACTGTAAACAACATATTATTTATTTGCTCATGATCAAAGTTCCTTGCAAATCATTTTCAATTCCAAAGCATTCTATTAAGCAATTCATAGAAGAATTCAAGTGATATTATGTAACCCATCTTATAGGTCAACTCAAGTGACTTTAATTTTCAATAAAGTAGCTACACCAAAAGGGAAAAGAACAAGAAACAGAGTATAATAGGGAAAGTGCTTTCCTTGAATAATAGGTGTTACCTGGAATAACAACTTATGGGACAGTGTAGTACATTAGACATTAATACTAACTTCTTTTCAATCAGAATAACAATTGCCATCCTTGTTCTGACATTTTTTACCTGTGTGACCTTGGACAAGTCACTTCACTTGCCTAGATCTCACTTTTCTAACTGTTAAAATGAGAAGGTTGAACTCCATGGCTTCTGAGCTCCCTTCACACCTTAACACTGTGATTCTATGATCCTAAAGTTTCTCTTTATGAAAAAATATGAATGATTTGTTAAGGGCCTTCCATCACTGCCATCTCTACCCATGTAAAGCATTCAATTTGTAAGTTCTTTTATTGGTTTTATATAGATTTATTTTTAAAGTAATTCATTTGATGCTGAGTTTGACACATAACCCTGAAAATCCAAAAGTGTCACCAAATAGATATGACATCCTGAATAAATTCTAAGTTAATTTTTATCATGTTTAATTCAATAATGCACTGGAAGATCTTTCCTGACACTAACGGGCTGGAAATACTTTGGAATACCTCTCATTTCTTTGACTCACTGCTCTCATCCAGATGATCAAAAATTTTAATGCCTATTATGCTCCCTTTCCCTTTCACCTTTGTAGTCACCAAATCCCCTTACAAGCAGACAGTTTACAATGTTCAAAACATGAAGAGGTTAATTTATGGATTTAAGGAAACCAATAGGAGTTACATCAGAACTTAGAGAAAATAATAATTCCCCACAGTGAACTACTCTGTTCCCATAAGCCTCTGCAATCTCAGTTTCTTAGTGGTCATACAGCCAGGGTTTCCTGGGTGCTGCTATTCTACATTGTTCTTCTCTAATACTCCACTGACTTCCCCCAGAGCAGTGCTTATTTTAAGCTCTCACCTCTAGCCATTCTCAGCAGACATCAGTGGTGCTTGCTGCCCATTCTCAGGGAGCAGTGTGGAAAGCATGTCTGATTTGGATTAAAAAAAAAGATGGGGATGAATTATGGTTCTGTTGCTTAGTACCAGAATGATCTTGGGCAAGGGGATTGTATTCTATCACAATAATCATTCCTTTCTGCTATAAATCTATGATACTCAACTCCCTCTTTTCTATATCACACCGCCTACACATTTCCGTACAAAAAAATGACAGTATCCTGAGGGAGTAGCTGGATTGAGGGGAGGTTGTGTACCCTCCCTCCCACCCTCCAGCTAGATTGATTCAAGTGATGTTTATGGATAAAAGAAACAGAGCCTGTGGAGATGACAGGTGGCCAAGTCCATCAAGGCCCACTAGTCCTACATTATTTCATAGCTGTTTAAAGTTTAATGACCTTATGGCTGTGAATTCTGTGTGATGTAATATGTTCTATGATCTGGTAGAATTAAAATTGAATTTTCCTTTGTAACCACTTTAAATGAAATGGCAGGTGGACCACATTCATTTTTTCTCCTTTATACTAATACTGTTTTAAATCTTACATACCCTTTTAAAAAGAGGTATCAATAGTAAAACAATTTCCTCAGGTTCAGAAAAAATCTTTCAAAAATTGCACATTTATGGTTTTGATTTGAGAAATGGTGTCTAACAGTAGAACAAATGCAATGAGTGGTATGCCTACAGTCTATGAACTGTCTGCCATTTTAATGGCCATCTAGATCAGTGGTATAAAACTCAAAAATAAATGAGGACTATTAAATCACATGTAAGAATATTTAAAGGCTGCATATTGACTTTTTAAGTTTTAAAATGTGATACTGTCTACATTTTATTGTATTTTTATTTATTTTGTTAAATTTTTCCAATTACATTTTAATCTGGCTCACACCAGGCTTGAAAGTGTTGTGAGGTTATATGCAGTTCAAAGGCCTGTGTTTCACCCTCTGATCTAGATTCTTCAACCTTACTGTTGTACTCAAAGATAGAATGATATAGTAGAAAAGTCACTGGATCTAGAATCAGTAAACTTGAGTTCAAATAGAGCCTTTGTTACTTGCTATATGTCTGTTACCTTATACAACTCATGTCACTGCTTTAGGATTCAGTTTCCTCCCTTGCCTATAAAACAAGAGGGCTGGACTAGAAAATCTCTCCATGACCTAATTTTCTTAACAGATAACAAACTACCTATCTGCTCTTCCCCATACACAACATCCTATTGCCTACATACGTACTTTTGTACAGGCTGCCTCCCTGCTCCTCTCTACCCCTACATATACACCCTCCTCTGCCTAGAAGGCTCCTCCCTTCTTCAACTCTATCTGGAATCCCTAGTTTCCTTCAAGTGCCACTTCCTATTAAGGCCTCCCCAATTCCGCTAGTACCTATTGTTCTCAACTCATGAAAATTACTTTTGATTTTTATGTATTACATAGATAGATAGATAGATAGATAGATAGATTCATGTGCATTCTATTTTTCTTCCAATAAATTGTAAATTCCTTGAGATCAGAGACCATTTTTCTTTCTATCCTGTCCCTAACCTAGAAATGGGCACCTCAGAGTTACTTAATGAATTCTTCTTGAATTGAGTTAATCACATTCCCACTCTAAGTCTTATATTTTCCCTTTTTTGGTTGCTGTATCTAGGAATGAAATTAGAAATTTCAAGGGGATTTACCTCAGAATGAAGACAAATTCCTTCACCAAATTTTCATTGGTAAAATTTAGCTCTATTTACTTGAAAGAACCAAAAGATCAAATCCTCCTTAGGAGGAAAATAATATAGAAATCTTACATACATACATTTGCATTTAAACAGTTTTTTGGGTGTGTTTTTCTTTTTCTTTTTTCTTTTTTTGGTGTATTTTTTTTTCTTTCACAGGTGAGCGAAGGAAGACTATACAAAGATTATACTCATAGACCACCACTCTCAGGAGTATTTGACTTTTCAGTTTTTTGCTAGTAGGTTTCCCTTCTTTGAACTGGCTGTGGTTCTTTTCTTTTTGCCCAACAGTATGCTCTTGCCAGGGTTAGAGATGAAGTTTCTTCAACTAACATTGGAACAAGGCTTTATGATCTTTCTCTACACAAGACTCAAACTCAAAGCCTCTGCATTGATAACATACTGCTCCAACCAAAGAAGCCAACTTGGGGAAGATAGATAGTTATCCAGTCTTTAATCAACATCTATCCCAATCAATCAAATAGTAAGTATTTAGTAAACCCATGCTATTAAAATAGGAATTATGCTAGGCACTAGGGGGTACAAGTGGAAAGAATGAAGCAATCCCTACTCACAGTGAATTTATATTTTAATAGTCAGAGACATATATGTAAGAATAAACAACACAAAAATAATTAATATAAGCTTATATACAGTAAATAAATTCAACATAGTTTGGGAGAAAAAGTTCTTGAAAGTGGGATGATCAGGAAAAGTTCATGAAAAGCACAGGGTTGTGGCAGCCAAATGGCACAGTGAGTAGAGCACAGGCTCTGGAGTCAGGGGGACTTGAGCTGTACTCTGACCTCAGACACTTGACACACTTACTAGATGGGTGACCTTGGGCAAGTCACTTAACCCCAATTGCCCTGCCTTCCCCCCTCCAAAAGAAAAAGAAAAGAAAAAGATGGTGCTTGATCTGTATCTTAAAGGAAGAGAGGGATTCTACATGGTTGAAGTAAAAAGGGAGTCCATTCCAGGCATACGAGGCAGCCAGGGCGAAGATATTAATACAAGAGATGAAGTATTGTGAGTAAAGAAGAGAGAGAAGAGGTATTTTAGTAGGATTAGAAAGTGTGGGAAAGGGGAAAATATTCAATGAGGTGGGAAAGTTGAATTGGGGTCAAATGATATAGAACTC
The DNA here is from genome assembly GCF_011100635.1 of Trichosurus vulpecula. NCBI lineage: Eukaryota > Metazoa > Chordata > Mammalia > Diprotodontia > Phalangeridae > Trichosurus > Trichosurus vulpecula. Next base: position 200,305,068 of record NC_050579.1, read on the forward strand.
TAAGAGTTTTGATTTGTAAATTCTAATCATTTCAACTTTGTTCCAGGACAACTATTGACAATCTTTTTGGATAATCACAGTTTATATTTGGTATTTTCTCATACCTTATCATCTCTATTTTCCACCACCCACCAAGACTCCATGACCATGTCATCCCTGTCCCAAAGAGGCCAAAATCTTCTGCTCTGTCCATCTTCACCTTGATTTCAGTTAAAGTCCCCGACTACTTAAACTCATTTATCTTTAATGTGTTTCTATTCCCAGGTATCTCTCTACGTAAACACCATAAATGGGTGAAGGGACCATAAGTGGATGAAATTCATCTCTAATATTAGAATTTCCCTAAGCTTATATGGGGGGGGGGGGAGTATTTTTGCAGAATTAGAGGAGGAAGAATATGTCTGAATCCCTGAAATGACATTACTTAGATGGAAACCTCCTCTGCTCATTCATGACATTGAACTTAATTCCTCCTTAACCTATGTTTTAGCAGATGTTTAACAATGTATAGGACCCTTAAAACTGTTGGAATGTAATGACCTTTGAGAAAAATCCAAAAATCTCCACTAGAGAAAGTCAAATCTACAATCTCAAATTATAAATTCAGAAAGTGTGTGGAGTCTTTGATTTTTTGGAAACTATGGAATTTTCCATTTCATTTACCATTGATATTACAATCTTGTCTTTGCCCAACTTTTTACTAAACCAAGAAATTTAATACTTTCTTTTGTTTCTTTTGGTAAGGTGAAAGGCATTTTAAAAGTGTTTATATATAATTACCCTTATTCTCCTTTCTATCTGCTACTCTCACTGTACATAGGAATTTTGTTTTATTATCTTTACATCTATTTAGCATCTCCTTCATTTTTTTCCTATTTTCTGCAAAGTGATTTTTGTCCAGTCGTCATTAAGGCTGAAACAAGTCTCTGAGTGAAATGGGCTTTCAATAGGCATTTCCATTCAAAAATTACTTCTTGATCTGCTTTCTCAACCTTTGCAAAGTTCCATTTTAGAGCATTTCTTAATAATCCCTTTCTTCTCATCTCTCACTTTACTTCCCAGCCAAATAATTTCTTCTTTGCTATAAGAACACTGTTATAATTTCCTTTCACAGACACAATAGTCCTTCACTCCTCCTTTTCTCTTTTGACATTGGGAAGAGGCTGCAATAATCTGTCTGGTAAGTGAGCAAGCACCACCAGTCTTATCTTCTCATTTGACATATTCTACTCTATGAATTAATATGACATTTCTGTAAGTCATTCCAGAGTACTGGACAGAAAGATACAATCAATAATGACACAATTTCAAGATTCATGTGATTAAATTGAAAAGAAAAAAAAGTTAATAAATTGGCCAAGCAGACAAACTAAGGGAAGGAATTACACTAAATGCTAAACTAGTCTGAAAGACAAAATACCAGAGTCAAATTCAAGAGGCAAAAACTATTCCCATTCAATTCTCTAGGGTAAGTTATGCACAGTTACAAAAACATTCCTGAGCCTTTGGAAAGAAGCAGTGCGGTTTAAGGGAAAGTACACTTGACTTGAAGATTGTGTGCCAGTATTTAAATCCTGTCACCGATGTTAACAAGATCTGTGATCACACATACGTCATTTAAATTTTCTGAACCTGTTTTCTTGTGTGTAAAACGAGAATGACAATATTCCTACTGCTTGCCCCCCAGAGTGGTGAGGAAAGTGCTCTGTAAATTTTAAAGAAAAATTCTTTAAATTTTAAAGTAAAAAACTACAACATGGCCTAATAAAGAGAAAGCTGGCCTCTCGGCCAGGAAGTTTTGCATTCAGATCTCACCGCTGACAAATACTGACTGTGTGAGAACACTGACTTTGGAGTCAGAGAAGATAAATTCCAATCCCACTTTGAAGTTTACTACTCATGTGACCTTTTTCAAGTCGCTTTACTTCCTTGGGCCTCAGTTTCCTCATCTCTAAAATGAGAGGGTTGGACTAAATGGCCTCTGAGGTCCTTTCCATTTTCTACATCTACGATGCAGAGCAAGTCACTTAAATTTTATCATCTCACCAACTCTCTAAGAATATGTTACAAAACAGCCACTAAAAATTATGGAAATAACTATTATTATTGCATTTCCTGCATTTTTATTTAAACTATATGATTTTTAGAGACTTTAGCTTTCTCCCTTAAAAAATAAGGATGTTAAAAAAAAATTAAAAAAAAAATAAAATAAAAAATAAAAAAAAAATAAGGATGTTGAAATTTCATGTCTGTTTCTCATGTCTAGTACTTACCTGGTTTACTACCATCTAAATCTTTTCTTCTCTTCAGAAGGATTTGTACATCTTATTCCATATTTTTTTGAACTGAAAAGGGAACACAGATAAGAACAGTCACCTTGAGTTCTGAGATGAGTATACTAAGCTTGGAATGAGAAAAATCTAGGTTCAAATCTCATCTGTGACTTCTAACCCTACATGACATTGAACAAATCACTTAACCTCTCAGTGCCTTAGTCAACTCCCTAAGAGAGGGAGTGTGCCATGGATTCCTTTTTTGCGTCTGTCACTGATGCCTTTGACACTCCAGCAAAGTCTATGAACTTCTCAGAACATTGTTAAATACATAAAATGAATATGTGGGATTACTGAGGAAACCAATTTATGTTAAAAAAGAGTATTTTAAATTCATCAACCCCAGGTTAAGAACCCATTCCCTTGGACTTATTAATCATAGGCATGGGTTGTAAGCAGCCCCCATGGAGAGATTTTCCAGTTACCTGAAATTAGAAACCCTTCTCTTAGCATTTGCATATTCCTCAAAATAAAGCGATAAAGAGTTCCTACTATTTCTTGGGATGCCATGTGTTTGGAAATCCTGGACAAGATGGAGCAAGCATTTTAATTTAAAGAATCTTGTTTAAGCAAGATTCATCCAATCCCTTCTTCCTTCGTTGTTGTTTATTTTCCCATTTATATCTAACTAGTTCTTAACTCTAAACTGCCAAATCTTGAGACTTTCCCCTCCTGTGAATCTGCCACTTGTTTTCTATAGATTCATCATTCTGTTCTGGGGACACCAGCTGATAAGAAACGTAGATTTTGCTCAGGGTAGCATTGACATGCTACATGCTTAGTTTGCATATTGAGCCAACACAACCATATCAGACTTTTTTTTCTGTGTGCCAATTAATGCTTTCTCTTCAAAACAATGATGTTTATGTGGTTGTTTACACTATCTCCCTTTTTGCTATTTCCTGTATAATTGTCAAACTGACTTCTTTCAAAGTCAATTAAATATACTAGGATTAGATTTCTAAAAGAAACATTGCCTTGCAGTGGGCATGGGGTCTCCCATGGTAAGAATACACATTTTTAATTTGAAATTTCTATACAAAACCTATTCACTAAAATAACAAATTTTATTACACGAATGTATACATGAGAGCTTTCTATCCCTCTCAAATGGATTACGTATTTTATGAAGTTTTCTTGTTCATTTCATGAATAGTCACATAGGATTTCACTGGCATAATTGCTATTGTTTCTTTTTTCCCTTCTATTCAATTTTTATTCACTTTATTTTTCATAAAGAAAAGCCAGTTTTTGTAGCATAATGCATTTGTTACTTGGAGTGGGGAACAGAAAAAAAATGCTTTTATTCCTCCTCATTCTAAAGATGTATAAGCTAGCAAACTGATTTGTTTTTTCTAACAAAGTAAAAAATCAAAGTTTCTTTTTGGGGTGGGGTGGGAATGCAAATTGGAAAAGATGACAAAAGAGTGAAATAGTTCGTGCTTAATGGGCTACAGAAAGAGAGGCAATCCAATACACTTGACAGAACTATAACTTGGTCCATAGCCTTTAGAAAGCAATTTAGAATTAAGGTTACAAAGTTACTAAAACTGGTCACGTGATGAACAACATGGAGGACTAGACATTTTCTCTGAACCAAATGACCTCTCAAACCTCTCCAAAACAGAAGTTAAGTGCCAAAGATAAAACAACTTCAACTATTTCCATGGTTTAACATACAATGAAACCAAAAGACATTTTAAAAATGCTATTAAATAGTGCCTAACTCAAGATCATTAATTAATTCCTTTCCAACCACTTGCATCAGCATAGGTAGTAAGTCTATACTAGCCTACACTGCTCACCTGCTTACAATAAAATGCAACCCATACTCCAGTCTATGCTCCTCCTTTCCAGTGGAGATCCAAGGTCAAAACTGCAAAAATTTGCTGAGGCCTCAATAGACTAGGCTACAAAAGATCTCTTCAGAAGAGAAGAGGAAAAAAACGTGAAAGGTCAGGACATGTGTCTGGGCTTGAAATTGATCCCAAACATAGACTCCTAGGAACGCTCAGAGACTCACTGATTCAAATTCTAAATTACAGCAATTATTTCAGGCTGCCATAGCACTAGCCTGGCAGTGTTTTGTATGGCAAGGCCAAAGAACAAAGAAACAGAGGGAACAGGACAGGCAACATGGAGGGCTGTGTGGAAAACTAGTAAGCCTGAGGGAAAGACCCCAGCATCCAGATGGTGCCAATTCTGTCCTCCAAAAAGGCACTCAGGGCAGAGATCTAGACTGATGAACCGTGAATTTTCTAGCATTGGAGGAAACTGAAATGCTTTGAGACCTGGTCCCCAGGGAACCCACCATCAGAGAGATGGGAGTAAAAAAGTGAGAAGTAGGGGAAAATAGTTTCTCTGATAAAGGCTTCATTTCTCAAATATTTAGGGAACTGAGCCAAATTTATAAAAAAAAAGACTATGAGCCATTCTCCAACTGATGAATGGTCAAAGGATATGAACAAGCAATTTTCAGAAGTCAAAGCTATCAAATGTCATATGAAAAAATGTTCTGCTTTCTTTTTTTTATTTAATATTTTTACTTTTCAGCACTGCTTTTCACAAGAGTTTGAATTACAAACTTTCTCACCATTTCTACCCTCCCTTCCACTCCAAGACAGCATGTATTCTTGTCGCCCCGTTCCCCAGTCAGCCCTCCCTTTTGTCACCCCACTCCCCCATCCCCTTTTCCCTTACTTTCTTGTAGGGCAAGATAAATATCTATGCCCCATTGCCTATATATCTTATTTCCTAGTTGCATGCAAAAACTTTTTTTGTGAACATCTGTTTTTAAAGCTTTGAATTCCAAATTCTCTCCCCTCTTCCTACCCCACCTTCCCTCCCTAAGAAGGCAAGCAATTCAACATAGACCATATGCATATCATTATGTAAAACCCTTCCACAATCCTCATGTTGTGAAAGACTAACTATATTTTGCTCCTTCCTATCCTATCCCCCTTTATTCAATTTTCTCCCTTGATCCTGTCCTTTTTCAAAAGTGTTTGCTTTTGATTACCTCCTCCCCCTATCTGCCCTCCCTTCTATCATGCCCCCTTTTTTATCACCTTCCTCCTTCTTTCCTGTGGGGTAAGACACCAAATTGAGTGTGTATGTTATTCACTCCTCAAGTCAAATCCAATGAGAGCAAGATTCACTCATTCCCCTTCACCTGCCCCCTCTTCCCTTCCTACAGAACTGCTTTTTCTTGCCACTTTTATGCAAGATAATTTACCCCATTCTATCTCTCCCTTTCTCCCTCTTTCAATGTATTCCTCTTTCATCCCTTAATTTGATTTTTTAGGTATCATCCCTTCATAATCAACTCACCTTGTGCCCTCTGTCTATATAGATAGATAGATAGATAGATAGATATGTGTGTATATGTGTATATATATGTATATGTGTGTGTGTGTGTGTGTGTGTGTGTGTATTCCCTTCAGCTACCCTAATACTGAGGTCTCATGAATTACACACATCATCTTTCCATGTAGGAATGTAAACAAAAGAGTTCAACTTGAGTAAGTCTCTTGTGATTTCTCTTTCTTGTTTACCTTCTCATGCTTCTCTGGATTCTTGTGTTTGAAAGTCAAATTTTCTATTCAGCTCTGGTCTTTTCACTGAGAAAGCTTGAAATTCCTCTACTTTATTGAAAATCCATATTTTGCCTTGGAGCATGATACTCAGTTTTGCTGGGTAGGTGATTCTTGGTTTTAATCTTAGCTCCATTGACCTCTGGAATATCATATTCCAAGCCCTTTGATCCCTTAATGTAGAAGCTGCTAAATCTTGTATTATCCTGATTGTGTTTCCACAATATTCAAATTGTTTCTTTCTGGCTGCTTGTAGTGTTTTCTCCTTGATCCGGGAGCTCTGGAAATTGGTGACAATATTCCTAGGAATTTTCTTTTTGGGATCTTTTTCAGGAGGTGATTGGTGGATTCTTTCAATTTCTATTTTACCCTCTGGTTATAGAATATCAGGGCAGTTCTCCTTGATAATTTCTTGAAAGATGATATCTGGGCTCTTTTTTTAATCATGGCTTTCAGGTAGTCCGATAATTTTTAAATTCTCTCTCCTGGATCTATTTTCCAGGTCAGTAGTTTTCCCAATGAGATAGTTCACATTGTCCTCCATTTTTTTCATTCCTTCAGCTCTGTTTTATAATATCTTGATTTCTCATAAAGTCACTAGTTTCCACTTGCTCCAATCTAATTTTTAAGGTAATATTTTCTTCAGTGGTCTTTTGGACCTCCTTTTCCATTTGGCTAGTTCTGCCTTTCAAGGCATTCTTTTCCTCATTGGCTTTTTGGAGCTCTTTTGCCATTTTAGTTAATCTATTTTTTAAGGTGTTGTTTTCTTCAGTATGTTTTTCCATATTTTTGGGGTCTCCTTTAGCAAGTCATTGACTTGTTTTTCATGATTTTCTTGCATCACTCTCATTTCTCTTCCCAATTTTTCCTCTACTTCTCTAACTTGCTTTTCCAAATCCTTTTTGAGCTCTTCCATGGCCTGAGACCAGTTCATGTTTTTCTGGGAGGCTTTTGATGTAGGCTCTTTGACTTTTTTGACTTCTTCTGTCTGTATCTTTTGGCCTTCTTTGTCACCAAAGAAAGATTCCAAAGCCTGAGTCTGAATCTGAGTCTGTTTTCACTGCCTGGCCATGTTCCCAGCCAACTTACTTGACCCTTGAGTTTTTCAGTGGGGTATGACTGCTTGCAGAGTACAGAGTATTTTGTCCCAAGCTTGAGGGGCTGTGCTGTTGTTTTCAGAGCTACACAGCAAGCTCTGCCACACCAGCGCTGCTCCTCCCCTAAGAACCACCAACCTGGACCTGACTCAGATCTAAGCTGGCCCTGCACTCCCACTCAGATCTGCCACTTAATTCCTCCCAACAGGTGGGCCTGGGGCAGGAAGCAACTGCAGCTATAGCTCTGTAGCTGCACCACCTCTGTCCGCCCTCAGGGCAGTGGCCAAACAGCAAACTCCTTCCGCTTTGTCCCAGCAGCTTTTCCCAGTAACCTTCTCTGTTGTCTTTGGTATTTGTTGGTTGAGAAGTCTGGTAACTGCCACAGCTCACTGATTCAGGGCGCTAGAGCCTGTTCTGCCTGGCTCCCATTCTGGTTGGTCTGAGTACCCCACACTGGGCTCTGCTCCACTCTGCTCCCAGGTACGAGTGATAGACCTTACCCTGAGACCATCTAGGCTGTCCTGGGCTGGAGCCCTGCTTCCCTCTGCTATTTTGTGGGTTCTGCAGTTCTAGAATTTGTTCAGAGCCATTTTTATAGGTGTTTAGAGGGACCTGGGTGGGAGCTCACGCAAGTCCCTGCTTTCCAGCCACCATATTGGCCCAGGAAACCTTTTTTTCTTTTTTTTTTTTTTTTTAGTGAGCCAGTATGGTATAATGGAATGAGTAAGAGCATATATATCAGATGTAGCTTCTGAAACTCACTAGTTGTTTGACTCTGGGAAATCCACACAATCATTCTGTGTTTTAGACAACTCTTCAGGATTTCTCTACTAACTCATAGACTGGTTGGGTATCTTTGCATGTAAAGAGATACATACTGGGGAGTATCCTTGCCTGACAAAATCACAAATCTTCCCTAGATTCACAAGATTTCTGTTCATGAAACCTTTTTGCTGCCTGTAAAGTGGAAATTTAATTTTCAGGAAGGACCTAAGATCCATATTAGGCATCTTTTATCAGAATCTCTTTTCTGACAAGTAATGATGGTGATGCCAAGACAAAATGATAGAAGATGGACATTGATATAAAGGATTAAGAACATTATTCCCATTTAACAAATGTATTCTAAAGATATAGACTATGAAAATGGGTTCACTACATCCTCGTAGTAACCTTGGACTTTTGAGAAGCTATACTGTATTGAAATATTGTTATCAAATGGCACCCTATTCCCCTAAAATAATTAAAACAGTTTCTCAAACAGTAGCCAAATTTACTTTATTGAGAGAAGGAAGATTTCTTTTTTAGAGGGGTGCTGTTATGCAAGGAGATAATATCATTTGACAAAAATAAAACTTCTATTTTAAGTGAAGATATTTGTAAAATGATTTTTTTTAAAAACTCCATCCTCCTAAATAAATAGAACCCTTAGAAAATGTTTTGTCTCTACAAGTATTATCATATCCATTTTACATATCAGAAAACTAAAGCTCAGAGACTTTTCCTGGACACAGAGCTAGTAAATGTTAGAGACAAGATCTGAACCCTATTTTACAGATGAAAAAGTAGAAACAATTTAAGGGAGTGGGAAGACAGAAGCAGAGGGAAAGAAAAGGGAAGAGAAGTGAGGAAATGAAATAAGAGGAGACTGCTGTAATAATTTTCCTAATCTTTTCTAGCTTTTATGTAACACATGTGTTTGGAGCAGAAGCTGATGTGGAAACAAAATCCTATAACTATAGAATTACAATTCATTAAAGAAAAAGAATGAGAACATAAAGATAGCTAAATTGATCAGCAGAGTCAGAATGAAAGAGCAGTTCGTGTATCTGAAAGAATAAAAAACTGTTATTTATCCACTACAGAATAATAAAACTTCCCTATTTGGGCAAAAATTGAGTGGAATAGGAAGGCTAATATGATAATAGGATTCAGCAACATTTTGCCTACATAATGCAGACATAAAAGTGAAACATAGAATTTAGTGAAGAGTTTATTCACATTCAACTGTCCCCATATTACTTAAGATACCACAAACCACTATTTGTTGACCTTTTTAAATTACATACTTATTCTGTGCAGCCTGTGAAAAAAATATTGTCTTACTCAAAATGTTAGCTTTTAGAAAAGCACAGAAAAACATTGTCCAATTGCAACCATTACTAGAAATTCACAAAGTTAAAATTACAAAAACAGGAGGGGAAAATGAAAACAACATGAAAAATAGTAATTTAGGAAATTGTGGGTCCATTATCTGAACATTGATGTTTTGTAATCTAAAAGAAACCAGAAGAACCAGGCTATTTGAGAAGGCAAAAAAAAAAATAAAAGCAATAAATAAAAGAAGAATTTTAAGTGACTTGTTAGTTCAAGAGATTTCAAAAGCTATCATCAAACACACTGTCATTTTTCGTTATTCTCCAGTATCATCCATATAATTTTCTTTGTTATTTTCTGCTTGCTGGACCTGGTTACATAGACCACTATCATTAAAGTACTATATAATTTTGCTTCTTCTGCCTAATTTTTTAACAGTAAACATACTTTTGTCAACTTGCAAATTTTCAGGAACTTATTTTCCATTTTCTTCATCTCCTTTCTGAATTTTTTTTAACTATAGTCCAGCACCTCTGCCTGAATAGTAAACTGAAAGTTACACTTGTGCTCAAAGCATGGTATTAGTTAGCATTTATTCACCATCTACCCTATCAACAATCATACTTGAGCCCCCACTCATACTCTTTACTGAATTCTTTACTGAGCTGCTAATATGTTTTGATGATTTTCCACTGAATTACTGGTGCCATATGTCCCATTTCCTGCAGAGGAGTGGTTATGGATATTTATGTGCAGAGTACACATACAGTCAAGGCTATTTTATTGCTTTTATGCATAAAGTCAACAAGGATTTATTAATATCTATGTGTGAGGCACTGTACTACAGGGTGTTCCTAAAGTCTGGACACATAGGCAAAAATGTATATTTTCAAGAAATAAAATGAAGGAAATTTTCAACAACATTTTATTTAATTGGAATATTAACAAATAGTATCTTCAATATGATTTCCATCATTTGTGATGCAAAGGTCAATGTGCTTTGCAAGATTCACATTAACTTGATGCAATAACTCCACATTGCCATCATTTTTAGCACATTCACTCTTTATACATTCAATCAAGTGTGTTGTATCTGTGATTTTCATTGAGTACACCTTCTCCTTTAGCATACCCCAGAAAAAGAAGTCAGCAGGGCTAAGGTCTGTTAATATTCCAAATATTTCAAAATATGCATTTTTGCCTATGTATCCAGACTTTAGGGACACCCTATAAGTTCAGGGGATAAAAATAGAAGCAATAAAAGACAAGAAGCTTACATTCTAACATGGAAAGGCAACACAACAAGAAAATTGAAAAGCAGAGAAAAGGAGAAAGCAGATGTTCCTCAAGTGTGGTGGAGAAAGAAGTCCAAAGTTTCAGAAATGGAGTCTGGAGAGAAATGAGGTGAATGTGTCTGACTTACACAGCCTTATTAAAACTGAGGCTCCACAAGGAACTGACCAATCAGAATAAAGAGCTGTATGGGTAAAGGTATCTTGCAGGATGAAAAGGCTTCTGGGATGTACTGGTGAAAGCATCTTCCAAGGCTATAAGGCTGCTGGGAAGGGTGAGGGAATACGGTGAAGAAAGAAATCCCAACAATCAGGAGTAGAACCCAGAGAAGGGGGAACAGCAGCAGGAGGAAAAGGAGAAGGAGGAGGAGGAGGAGGAAAACCATTTGGTAAATTCTTAAAATGTTCCAGATATTGCTAAGAACCAGTTACTAATAGAAAAGAGACATAATACCTGCATTTAAGGAGCTTATATTCTAAAAGGGAGATAGTTACTAAAGTTTAAAATTGCAATAAGACTTTTGGGACATCCTGTATATGGGGAAGTGGTAGCTAGGGAAGACTATTTTGATCTGAAAATTCACAAGGATGGCAAGTGCAGTGATCAGGGAGTCCATTGGCATGCCTTTTCCTGAAGCTATGGTAGAATTTATTTGATTATTGTTCTGAGAGCAGGAGGTAGAAAGGCAATCTGTGTATATCTACTTTTCTCTATCATAACTATCTTGCAAGTAATTAAAATAATGCTATAACTTTATACACTTCTGTGAAAATCACAAATGATGATTAGGATGAAGGGAAGAGTGAAGGAGTTGGAGAGCATTCTATATAATTATAATAATAATAATAATAATAATAATAGCTAACCTTTATATAGCACTTACTACATGCCAGGCACCTTACCAAGCACTTTACAATTATTAACTCATTTAATCCTCACAAGAACCCTATAGGTAGATGCTATTATTATCCCCATTTTACAGATCAGGAAACTGAAGGAAAGAGAGGTTAAGTGACTTGCCCAGGGTCACACAGCTAGTAAGGGTCTGAGTGAGACTAAAAACTATATCCTGAAAGCTAGGAAGACACTTTAAATCAAATCTGTCATTTAAACTACCTTGTTTCCTCCCAGCTCTAACTCCCTCAAACCAGAATAATATTTAGATTGGCACAACCCCTATGATGTTCCTCACTGCTACTATAGTATTCCTGCAAATTCCTCTGAAGCTTCGATTAACAAGACTAGAAGGAAAACGTAGAACTGGAAAATTTTGTCTTGCCAGGACCAAAATTGATACTTTCCCTGCCGAACCATTTCACTAGAGGAAACTTTTGTATTTTATATTGTGTCAGGAACAAATAAATACATCTATTTCAATTTTTTTAAAGAGCCTATCCTCTTCTATTTGGACATGTAATTTAACTCTGATATTTGAAAACACAGTTCACATATCATAGTACTCAGCATCCACCACACCATTTGGATACCAACACACATTGCATTTACTCATATTTTCTAAATGAGACATTTTTCCTCTAAGAAAATGAAAGAATTAAACTAAGATCATTCCACCTATTCCGTACCCTCCCCTCCTTTCTTCTCTCTGCCTTTCTTGGTCTACATAGGATATAATACCTTTACCTAGGGCACACTGCCCCAAAAGAATCTAAACTGATATCTTCAGGTTTAACTAGAATTTCTTTCTTAAGCACCATGCCTTGAACCCAATTCACTCTGGCTAACAATAGGTCCCGGCCCAAGTCTCACTTAAGGGTCATTGTTGAGGTCTTTGTTTGGGCCTTGATGGCTCAGAGTAAATGTAAATAGCAATTGATTCTTTTATGCCCAGAAACCTTGAAGGTCTTCCCCTCTCAGATTGATTTTTTTAAAGTAAGTCAAAGAGGCCATTCTTTGACTCATTTCTTACATAGCCTTAATCATTGAATGGGCATTGCCTCAGTCAAACTGAGACCTCGGAAAGACCTTAGCTTAAAGAGGTCAAGGTCTCCCATTGTATCAGGACCATCTCCAGTCATCCTGACTTATACCTTGCCCCTGGACCCAGATGGCTCTGGAGGAGAAAGTGAAGCTGGTGACTTTCCACAGCCCTGCCTCACCTAAACCCAATTCACTTGCTAATCATGGCATCTGCCATGGTCCTCTTCAAGAATGCAGGACAAACAACAACAACAACAAAAACAGGGGATCCAGAGGGCAGAACAGAAGGGTTGTGTCAAGTCCAATAGAGATAGAAGAGGAATGACATTAACACAAATGGTTATAGGACTTGGCCAGAAAAGCGTTTTTCCTTTTTAAAAAAAAATTCACTTAGGTAGCCAAAGAGTGAGCCATAGTATAACCTATTGTTATGTCCTTCAATATAACAATTATTTTTAAAATATAGAATAATCTTTTTTTACCCCCATACAAAACACATCATAAAACAGTCAAGAATTAATCATTTTAGTGAATCCCATTTCTTTTCTTCAGTTTTTTGTTTACAAAATTTCTTTTGTCTGCTTCCCATCTTCAGTAGAAAAAAAGAAAAAGAAAATTTATGTAACATACCTAGTCAAGCAAAATAAGTTCCTGCATTGACCATGTCCAAAATATATATCTCATTTTTGCACTGAGTCCCATCACCTTTTCCATCTCGTAAAGGAACTTCATCAATAGTCCCCTGAATCGTATTTGACCGGTGTTTTGATATGAGTTCTTAAGACTTATTATTTCTTGTCTTTACTATGTATTTGTTATTATACACATTGTTCTCCTGGCTCTGTTCAATTCATACAGTTTTTAATTCCCAGTTCAATTCTCAGTTTTCTCTGAAATTGTCTACCTTATAATTTCTTATAGTACAATAGTATTCTATTACATTCACATATTATTTGTTCAGCCATTCCCCAATTGATGGGTACCCCTTAATTTCCTGTTCTGTGCCATCACAAAAGGATTAGCAACAATAATATTGATTTAATTATCAATACATGAGAACAAGGTGGAAAACAGGGGTCAAGGGGAATGCATTGATAATGCAAGTTCCTCAATGTAGTTGGTGGTTTGTGTTGGCATTGGTAGGGTCCTGAGTCTTCCAGCCCAAAAATAATAGATTAGTAATAGATAATTGAAACCCAACATAAGTGAGGAGATGGTGAGAAAGCCCCTAGTTGCCCTTAATGAGTTCAGATTGTTCAAAAACATGTCAGATTACTGGAAGAATTGGGAATGTGGCTATTAAAACCCTATCACTAATCTCTGAAAACAAAAGGAGAGTTAATAAAGGATTGGAAATGGGCAAATGTCCTGACATTCAAAAAGTGAGAGAATGCAAATTCTTTAAATGACAGAATGGTGAGCTTGGTGTAGATTCCTGACAAAATTTTAGAATGCATTATTAAAATGATGGTTTGTAAGCACTGAAAAAGAAATGATGATCACTAGAACCTAGAGTATGGACGTTCAGAATAAGCTATGGCCCTAGTGCAAATGGTACAGAGAACGAGATTGTCAATACATAATAAATCACAAAACTGATTATATATTGCTAGCTTTCTATCCAAAAATTATTTAAAAAATAGAAAAAAATCATCTGGACAAAATATTAATAGCTACTCTATTTGTAAGTTTTAAAAAATGATCACAACCTTGTTAAAGTCCATCAGTGGTAATAAAATCAACTTCGCTGAAGATTTAGACTAGCCAATCAGTGTTGAAAATAAGAGTACCTAAGAATTCTTTTCATTTTCTTCAAGTGGAGACCCAAAAGAGAAGGACAGAGACACTTAAAGGAGTGGGAGGCAGAGACAACAGTAGAAAGATAAAGGGGAAGATCACAGACTTACAGCTTCGAGGTAACTTGGAAGGAAGCTATCTAGTCCAAACTCAATATTTTTCGAAAGAGAAAGTGGAGACTGAAGAAGTCATGTCTTGTCCAAGTTGCAAATTCAAAACTTGAACCCAGCACCTGATTCTCTGACTCCAATTTCATCCTCCCTTCCATAATACCATGCAGCCTTCCCAGGGTACTTTATAGGACATTGGTCTCCAAAAGGGTAGAGTGAGAGTTGAAAGACTTTATCTAGGCAGGGGATGTATCCTCACCCAAGGGTTTTGTGATGAACTGATCAGGAGATGGAAAGATAGTTTGGGAACCATGCTCCCATCTATTGAGATAGCTAATCCAAGAGACTTGTTACTAATATATCAGCACCTACCCTTCTTAAAAGCTCTCATTTTGCTCCCTGACTTTGCAGTACAAGGTCTGAATCTCCCCTATTCAGAGCCATGTGTTGCTCTTACCTAAGGTGTTTATAACCTAAACTAACAACTACTCACAGCAGCTGTTCAGGTGCAATTGGAAAAATCCCTTTCCCTATTTCCTATTGCCTTATAACTCTAGCAGATGCTCCTTTGACTTGTTGCCAAAGTATACTATAAAAAGCCTTAGTCCCCTACTCCTTCATTCCTTCTCATTTATAGTCCAAAGTGAGTCCCACAGGATCAATAGACACAGATGGATTGTAATTTGGATTGAAGATATCATTGTATTATTGCTCCCTAATAACCCCACCAATCTTCCAAACTTCCATGTCCAGGCCACCACCATCCTATAAGTCACTCAGATTTTCATGACCTCCACAGCATCTTGGAAGTCTCACTCTCTCCTACATTTCATATCCAAACAGTTGTTGAACCTTGTCATTTCCATCTCCATAACATCCCTCATATCTACACCTTTCTCTCTCCTCCCACAAGCCACCACCCTAGTTTGGATCCTCATCACCTCTCATCTGGACTCTCATAATAGCCTAATTGGTGGCACTGCCTTAAGCTTTGCCCTTCTTTAATTCATCCTATACACAGCTGCCAAAATGATTTTCCTAAAGCACAAGTTTTGCCATGTACAGCTATCCCTTCCACATCACAACTTCCCCCATTGTGGTTTCCATATATTGAGGACCAGCATAAGAAATTAAATGGGAATTTGGGGGGAGTTTTGCAGAAGCCCCAAATGATACATGAAGGACAGGAGACAGCACAGAAAAATACCTAGCCTAAATTTTACAATAAGGTACTGTAGACACTCCATAAAAGAAAAAGAAGGAATTGAGACTTTTTTTTATTAGGAAGGGAGGGCCAAAACATTTTACATGGATTTTACAGATCATGGGGTGTCCCTAACCCCCATTATGGAAGAGATAACTGTATGTCATTCTTCTCAGTTAAGTATCAGTAGATCCCTGATTGACTCTAAGGTCAAATATTATCCTATCTTTATTTCCTCACTTGTTATTTTCCATTTTATGCAAGTTTTGTAATATACATAATCTTAGTACATGTGACTTATAAATAAGTAAATATTATTAGGGGTATCTATTGATTTTTTTTACCTGATAGGGGCAAACAATCAAAAAAAGTTTGGAAACTTCTGTACAAGAGCAAAGACTAATGCCTCCGAATTAGGTTAGCTTTCCAGTCCCCACCCTGTAAAACCTTCCCCAGTCTCAATGAGACTGTGACTAACGTATTCAAAGAAGGTTTTAGGGATAGAGTAGGGAAAGAATCCCATAAGGGTTTCTCTATGGTACAATGTTATTTAGCCTATGGAAAGGAGTTAAATGATGATTATCTAGGACTCCCGGATCTATGTCTCATTTGTGTGTGGATTGTAGAATTAGCCTAATTACTTTATAATTAGCACTAGTATTACAGTTAGAACTGATTGTAGCAATCACCGAGTCCAATCCCACCATGATCTACAGATGACAAAACTGATGCTCAGAATAGGAAAAGCAAATCACTTTGGCATAGCTAATTATTGGCAAAGTTGGGAACCAAACCTCAGTCTTCTGCTTCAGATCCAGTATTCTTTCTGCCAGCTCATGCCTAGTATACAGAAAGCAAGAAACTGAGATACAGTGGAGTGAACGAACTACAAAGAGGAGTAGAGGTTTTATAGATGTAGAAAACATAACCCCACTATCTTCGAAATCCTCATAATCTAGGGAAGGAAACAAGGTTTGCAGAAAAATAAAAATGATGATAATAGATCGCTTTTACAAACAATAGCAAGGAAGAAAACTAATGGCTGCAGTCCAAACAAGAAAAAAATGCTGTTTATTTTAGATGCATTTGGAGCTTTCTCCTGGTACCTAGGGCTCTGGGAATTAGATGCATTATGTTTTCAGATGCATTAAAGTGTTCACATATAAAAATATTCTGATCATAAACAGGTCTCAGGTGTTTATGTATTTCCCCCATGGCTTCCCCCTACATTCCATTTCTTCAGTCTCCAACATTGCTCTGTTTGTATTTGAAATTGTTTAATGTTTTCAGCCAAAAGCAGTCAGCTTCAGGCAAATGGAACACTGAGGCGTTCAACCTCAGTGACAAATCTACTCGTTAAAACTTTTGAATTCTATTAATGATTTGGAAAAGGCGAGAAAATAGTTCTACCTGATTTTATGCTATACTTTCAAAGGTACTGCTGATTCGGTGATCTCCAATTACTGGCACCCTGTCACTGACAAATCTGGGATTATGTATGCTCTGCAAAAGCAATAATTCTATTTGTATTGTTCTTATACTTAATGCGTTCCCATAAATTACCTTCAAGTACCCACAATCCTATAGAGCGAGTTTTCCCTGCATTTACTTCATTCCTGCTTTTTTGCTCTTACTTCCCTAAAAAGCGATATAAACTTCCTAGTCTTATAAGTTAAAAAACACCTGACATACAAAGTAGGACAATAAAAGAAAGAAAATGTTCATTTCACGTGCAACCTGTGGAAAAGCCTCATTGTTTAATAAAGTTCTTTGTTTTCATCCTTTTGGACCAGACCTGGGATTTCATCATAGGTAGAGGGAACTCCAGGTAGGGAAACTCACTCTACCAATGCAGATGGGTACCTACTTCAAGATTTAGGGAGTTGCCTGGAGGCACTCAGAAGTTAAATAACATGTCCAGGGTCACAAACCCAAGATTTGTAAGAACTGGGAATTGAATCCATATTGTTCTGACTCCAAGGCTAATGATCTTGACTCCTTCTCTTAGTAGTCAGCATATGAGGAGGATATGTGTGTGTGTGTGTACAAACATATATATGTATACCTATATGTACATCATAATAATGCCACCAGTGTATTATTATGCCAACATAGTGCTACAACCAGTTGCAAAGGGACTGCCACTGTCTCCTTCCACCACTTCCAAATCAAGTGCCTTCAGACATGAGGGCAACCTTCATTGGTTCCTCTACTGGGTTCCTCTATCTTTGAGTCCTCAGACTTTTTGGTGGTATACATATATTGATTTTATGCAGGTAAGAAGCAACATGCCTTGGTGGGAAAAAGTCTGACCTTGGAATAAGGATGACATGGGTTCAAGTCCTGCCTTTGATGTATACTCACTAAATTTCCCAGTGTCTTGGACATATCTTCAAATATATAAGTTGCAGATAAACTGTCAGTCTGCATTAGTGAAGGATGTTTCCATAACAAGAGTTGCCCACAGCAATGAAAGCATAAGTTTGGACCAAATTAGAACGAAAATTACGCAAAAGAAAAATAAGCACAAGGATACTTTTCTTCTTCAAAACTCTAAGATATCTTGATGAGTATGTGTATGTGTATGTGAATGTGTATACGTATGTGTATGCATATGTGCATGTGTATATATAGTCCCCTAGGAGTTACAGTTCATCTGAGAGGGATGCCAACAGGACAAGATAGAAGTCACTAGTGTATTCTGATCCAGTGATCATTCCCCCTTTTCCCTCATCCTAAAAGGAGGGCAAATAAGGATATCTCCACAAATGTGAGAAATGTGAAAATCTGCCAAGAGGTGGCAATGGGCTCAAGAACACGCAAAATCACAGCTTCAACAGAGTATGGAGGCAAAGGAGCTGGCTCCTTCCACTACTTTCAGTCCAAGTGCCTTCAGCCACAGGGGCAGCCTTCAGAAGGAGCAGTAGGTATTCCTCTGTGTTTCAGTTCTTCAAACTTTTTGGTCTCAGGGCCACTTTACATTCTAAAAATTGTTGACGACTACCCTCCTCCCCCACCAAGAGAGTGTTTGTTTATGGGCAGGGAATAAATATATAGTGCCTGTGTGCCAGACACCGTACTGGTTTGCAAATATTATTTCATTTGATCCTCACGACAACTCTGTTAGGTAGGTGGTGTTACTATTCCTTTTTAACAGCTGAACCAAACAGAAGTTAAACGATTTGCCCAGAGTCACAAAGCTAATAAATATCTGATGATAGACCTGCACTCAGATCTTCCTGGTTCCAGGCTCAGCAATCGATGCACTGCATCACCTACCTGCCACAGATTTATATGCTATATCTAACATTTATTCTACTTGAAATGAAAATGTCTTGGCATCATTATTACAATGGGTTTGACCTCATTGAAAGGGCCTTGGGGACTCTCAATGATCTTTGAGTAGACAACACTTTGAGAACTACTGACCTAGAGGATGAGGAAGGATGGGAAAATGTGCACTGAGTGTGCACTTGAGCCACGGCTGCTCTCGCTGTTATTTCTGTTGTCACCACTCTGACTTGGAGATGCTAAAAGAAGGATGGTAGTTAAACGGTGCGGGGCCAAGATACAAAGACTTCTTTGTCTTTTAGCATCTAGGTAGCATAAAGGATAGACTGCTAAGCTTAGAATAAGGAAGAGTTGAGCCTGAATCCTGCCTCAGACACTTAGTTGTGAGACCCCGAGCAAGTCATTTAACTCTGTCAGACTCATTTCCTTACCGCTAAAGTGGAGATAGTCATAGTGCCAACATCATAGGGTCAGGGTTGGAGGGTTGTTATGAGGATCAAATAAATTCATATAGTAAAGTACTTTGCCAACTTCAAAGTGCTATACAAATGCCAGCTTTTTAAATTGTGAAATTATTGTGTTATTATAAAATTGGCAATGGTGTGACTTCTCTCCCTACAGGTACAGCATGTTTCCATTCCGAAGCTTATCTCTATTTCATTAAAGTATATTGTGTAAATTCTATTTGTGTACACCTAGTCTCTAAGAGATAGTATCAAGATGAAACTGTAGTTAACCCAATATACTACTACCCCATATGTAGTTCATTTGCACAAAGGCTGCCAAGAGAATGGCTATGCTCAGATACAAGCAGAAAAGGAGATTCTCTTCCAAATTCACTGGAATCATCTGGGGGCTCAATCTGAACCAAAGAGGTATTGTTGGTGCATATTATTGTATCTCTTCCAAAACAGGAAAAAGATTAAACTGATGCAGATCAAAAAGAAACCTAAGCATAAACTATAATGACAATAAATTGATAGGGAAAAGTTTTATAAGAAAAGATCTAGAACCATTCAGAAGTTCACTTAGGGAACTGTCCTTCATATTGTTTCAGCTTCCAAAGTCAATCAAGGGATCCCATTTTAACCATCCCTCCTCGAAGCAGCTGTTGGCATAGTGGAGAGAGCTCTGAGCCTGCAATCAGGAAGACTTAGATTCAAATCCTGCTTCAAACACTTACTAGGTGTGTGATCCTGAGCAAGTAACTAACCATCTCTCTGCTTCAGTTTTCCTGACAGTAAGATGGGGATAATGCCTTGCTAGGTTGCTGTGAGGATCAAATGAGATATTTGTAAAAACACTTAGCACAGTGCCTAGTACATAGTAGGTGATATGTCATTGTTTATTCCTTCCTTTCCTCCCCTCCTAGTAGTCTAGTAGAGGAATATTTCTTTAGGGAGCAGTCATGTTCATGAAGACACCAGAAGGAAGGGACTGGGAAAGAATGGCCCCATCCACACAAGGCTAGGACCCAAAGACAGAGACTTCTTTGGGCTAACTCCCTAACTTCAGAACCAGTAGGTGCTCATCTAACTAAAGCATGTTGGTAGAAAGAGACCAAAGGTTTATGCAAAGGTGTCCTCCTCCTTTTCAACCAAGTGATGTCTTCTCAGGGGGTTAGCTGGAACACTCTCTCAACTTCCTTCTGTCTTAAAATCCCCAATTCCTAAAAGTTAGGAAATTTTATATATGCCTCAGAGAACAGGACAAGGTGCCTCAGCCAATCCAAATAGGCTTTCGGTCATACCTAGGGACCTGGCCAGGCCATCTTCACACAGAGTAAATAGTCCAGATATGTTCTCACCTGATAAATGTTTCACAGCATAGCATCTTATCACTTACTTTAGATTATTTGCTTTAGTGATTTGATTGATTTACTCATACACCCCACCTTTACACCCCACTCCATCCCATGAATCTCAGTGCTTCTGCCTGTGTTGATGATGGAATGACAGAAAGGTAGATGGGATTATAAGAATAATGTAATTTACAGACTGCTTAGGACCTGTTACAGGCGAGTTAAAGCCGACCCCTGCCCTCCTCCGACCTCCACACCCAGGGCCTGCTGAGGTAAACTCAGGGCTCTGAGATGTGGGTGGAGCCAGGAGGAGGGGTCTCGCCTTTGTTGCCTCTGTAGCAATTCCAGATCTTTGCCCAGACCTGCTTGACCACATGGCACTTCCAGCTCTTTGTCTGGGCTTGCCAGAGCACATGGAACTTCCGGTTTGTTGTCTGGACTGCCTGACCACAGGGAGCTTCGGGTTAGGGAAGGAAGAGAAGGGGAGGAGAGTGGGCGGAACCAGGGCGGTCCTAATGCCTATGTAACCAAAGATATAAAAGTTTGCTTTTAAACTGAATAAAACGGAGTTACTCACCATCTTCAGCTCCCGCCCCATTCATTGTATGCGAGATCAGGTCCTTTGCTGGACAAAGGCCTGGGTGCTGGGGGATAACAGACCCCAACAAGTTGGGTGTTGGGGCAGAGGACCTCAACAAGGATCATTAATTTAACTGTTGCTACTTGATCAGAGAGCTTTGACCAATATGTAAAGAATTAAGAAACTATAAGAGGCACTGGGTCACATTCATATAAATATTTTTGCCACAAATAAATACAGACATGGCAAATGTGTGATGGAATCAGTGTGGAAATTATCAATGCATACTACAACCCAGCTACGAATTAGCGAATGGAGCTTAGTTATTTTCTTTGAATATAAATATTAAGTGGTTTGCTTGGGGTCAAATAAGTGCTGGAGATGCGTTTTGAGCCTAATTATATAGGAAAAAGAAAGGCCATCTCATCATTTAAAAGTAAAAATAGGATATGTGAAGCTATATAGGTTTGATGTATGGAAATTTTTAAATGGCAGAGATCATGATGGATGATCTAGATTTTATAAGTGGCAGCAACACCATTTGTTGAGGAGAAGAGGAAGGAGGAATGGTGATATGTGCTCTATGAGATAGTGGAAAACTTGGAATGATCACTATGGGAAGTGTTCTGAGTAATCAAATAAAGACCATCCTAAAGATTGCCATACTACACAATTGGCAGTGATTAGAAAATATGAACTTGGAGTGGACCCTATCAACATGCTTTTGTGAGTCCCTTCAGCAACATTCAATGACTTGGAAACAGAAGAGTAGGCATATAGTTGAGATAACCTAGAGTTAAATATTAAGAAGCCCTAAAGAGAAAAATGACAAGAGGCCAGGGTATTCAATGATAGTTTAATGGCTTGTTGAACTGGTTATCAATACAGTTATTCATGCTACATCACAACTTTCTGCTCTGCAGTTTCGATCTATTGCAGGTTGGCATAAGAAATTAAATGGGAATTTTGGAGAAGTCTTGCAGAAGCTGCAGATGAAACACGAAGGCCAGCAGATGACTCGGAAAAAGTTTGGAAATTCAGAAATGCATAAAAATATGTATGGTGTTGTATGATATTAACATATTTTAACTTTTAAGGCCATAATAATTCAGACTTCTTCTCTAGAAAGGGAGAGCCAAAAAATTTTATGCAGATTTTCCAGATTGCAGGGTTACCACACGCCTACCCCACCATGATATGGAAGTAATAACTGTATAGTCAAGATTGTGAAGAGTTGGGAATGAAGCCAGAATGGAAGTGATAGACAAGAAAATAGTGACAAATTTAAGGAGGATGTGGCAAGGATGGAAAACAGACCCAGGAGGATTGAGACCATGGAAGATTTCAGAAAGAAAGTGAATGAGAAGTTTTAAGTGACTACTGACTCATATGCATACTTTCTCATCTTTATAAATCTTTATGACAGCTATCTATGTACATATTAAGGGTGACCTGATGAAAACATAAGAAGGAAACACAGGCTTTCAAAGAGTTTTCCACAGCAAACCACCTCCTTATTGCACGAGCAAATAACTATAGACTATAGACAAATTTCAATTTTTTAAAAAAGCATTTCACTGGTTAGAACAAAAGGCAGGCTCCAGGGCTATCCTCAAACAAGATGATTTCCACAAATATTTATGACGTTGGTCATGTCACTGAAGTTGTCACTTGTCAACCATCTCTAGACCATTGCAATCTCTACTTCAAACTTCACCCTTATCCCATCCCCTCCATCAGAATCTTGGACTTTACCCTTAGCAACTACCCTATTCTCCAATAGGTAGGTTTTCACATGGTCTTCTACCAGATCCATGCCTTTGGTTCACTTTCAGCACATGACCAGAGCATTATCCACCACTCCCACCTCCTGTATCCTTTTATTTGTGGGTATCTTCCCAACAGATTACAAACTTCTTGAGAGCAAAGAATATCTTTCTTGCTTATATTTGTATCCCAACATTTAGCAAAATGCCTGCCTATAAAGGCTTAGCAAATATTTCTTCTTTCCTTCCTTCCTTCTTCTTTTCTTGTTTTCTTTCCCTTTCCTCCTTTCTTCTTTTCTTCCTTCCTTCCTATCTACTTGCCTATCTATCTTTCTTGCTAAACAACTCTCTAAAAGCAACGGTTGCAAACAAAGGATGGAACTGAATTATTAAAAAGAGCTACTTCACCCAGGGAGTCCTCTATATGAAGGTAATCACAGATCCAGTTCTTATCCTTATTTCCTGTGCATATATGTATCTTGGACAGATGACCCAGTTGGATAATTAAATCGACCTGGAATGTGACAGGAGGAGAGGGGTCAGGCTGAATTGCACTGGGGAAATAGCACAGAATATTGATTGGTCATGAAGTGTTCACTTCCACAAAACCCTCACTTTTGAATACCAGTATTCTCCCAAGGCTATCAAATAGGAACAAATCTTGGAATACCATGACCTCAGGAGACTCAGAATTGCACGTGATACAAAGAGCAAAGGAAAGAAGCATTGTGAGTGGAAGTTAGCTGTATGCAAACTGTGGTGTAATAGATATCACTTGATATATGTATGACCGAGAAATGTGAGCAGGTCATGTAGGGGAAGAAAAGGTAAGAGGAAACTCCACCTGCTCACTGGCATGCATGGAGTATTAGAAGAACCTGAGGATGGCTACCAGAACACTGGGTGGAGCCTCTGTGGAGGCTGTATGGAAAGACATGGGCAAGATTAGACTGCAAGAGAAGGTATGAATGAGTGTCAATGTGTATCAGTGGAGGAAGTAGTGACCCAAAAGATACTCATCAAAATATCCAAGTACCCTTCTTTGGGTCTCTCTCATGCTTTCCCCACCTTGCAAAAGCAAGTTCTTATTGATTTTTTAAAAGAAAAGTAATTACTCTTTCATGTTTTCATTGGAAAATAAAGTTTCAAATTACAATAAAAAAGATAAACATGCATTCTTGGCAAACTTAAATTAGCTAAGCATTTGCATTCAGCTTAAATTGCTAACTTGGGCAGATTTTCAGATTTTTGTAATTCCTTTTTCTATGAATTCCACAAGACCATATTTTAGTACCACTGAAAGTGAGGCCCTAATAGTTTTATGTGCGGTAGCAATAATACAGGTGGTTACTGAGAAAGGTTTTCATAGCCCCTCGCTCATGATGTGTAATACACCTTAATGGTTCAGGCAGGGCTAAAAGTAGACAAGAAATGAGCTTTTCAGCATATGCCAGACTGCAGTTGGTGGGGTCATTTGTTCTCTAATGCATATCACAGAAGTCTTTGCTTTGTTTTTGGAAGGTCAGAAATTCATCTTGGGTAAAATTTGAATATTTATTCCATAGAAAACACAAACATTTAAGCAAAGATCTTTTTAAATATTTTTTCTATTCATCAATAAAAAATTAACTGCCTGCTCCTAAATTCATGGGGGAAAAAGACATATCTAATTCCTTAGATTTCTTTTTTAACCTAGATCTCTAACTTTACCAGTATAGAGAATGGCAATTCATTCATAACTTATAATTTGAGAGTTCCCTGGGGGACATGAGAGGTTAAGTGACATTCTTAGGGTCACACAGGTAGCAAACATTAGAAGCAGAGCTTGAACCCCAGTCTCCATGACTCTAAAGCTAGTCCCCTACCCCCCAGATTAATGGTTCTCAAAGTGTGGCCCAGAGAGTTCCAGGAATATGTGAGATACTGTCAGGGGAGTCTGGTAGTTCAAAACTGTTTTTGTAATAATCCTGATATTTTAATTTCTAATACAGTAAACATGGATATAATACACATAAACAAAAGCTCTTTGTGGTATTCAACAATTTCTAAGAAGATAATGGAGTTCTGAGACCAAAATACAGGGTGTCCCTAAAATCTGGACACATAGGCAAAGTGGAGTTATTGCATCAAGTTCACATGAATCTTGCAAAGCACATCAACCTTTGCATCACAAATGATGGAAATCATATTGAAGATGTTATTTGTTAATACTCCAATTAAATGAAATGATAAAATGTTCATTCATTTCAGTTCTTGAAAATACTCATTTTCCTTATGTGTGCAGACTTTAGGAACACCCCGTATTCTAGTTCTAAAACCAAATATCTAGTTCTGAGACCAAAAATATAGCTCTAGACCATCCTGCCTCTTACCTTATTCATAAATTTTTAACCAATGTTTGTTGAATAAAAGTGAAGTATAATTTGAGCACTATTATATTAAATATTAAAATGATAAAGGTGCAATCTCATTATTTCAGACCAAGTATTTTGCTTCGAGGAGCAAGAAATCCAGACCCACCTTACCTAGAAGTAATCCTAATAATCCTGATGATGTCCCCTACAGTCAATTCTGCCAGATTTTGACTTCTATTTTGCATTCCAGGTCTTTGGTCAGCCAACTGTTCCAGGCTTAGATAAATTGATTGGCTTTGTCATCAAGACAGCCAACAGGAGCTTTTAAGGATAAAAATTCATGATAACTGGCTGCCCTGGAGTCAAGTGAAATCAAATTTTGATAAAGATTTCAATTTTCTTCCCTTGGAGATGCCAGTATAATTTATAATAAGTTAGGGAAAAGTTTGAACAAACACCTCTGGTTCCGTGGCCACATGGTCACCTCCCTTCTGATTGCAACAGAATCATAGACTCAAAGTCCTTTAGAACAGAAATGAAGGGGGCAGCTTATGGGGAAAGGAAGGGAATGATGAATCATTGGAAATGTGCTTTATTAGTTAGGCAGCTAGGAGGTACAGGATATAGTGTTGGTCCTGGAATCAGGAAAACCTCAATACTTTCCAGCCTTAGATACTAGCTGTGTGAACCTGGGAAAGTCACTTAACCTATGTCTGCCCCGATTTCCTTATATCTAAAATGAGAACAATTATAGCACATGATGTGGAGAGGATAAAATGAGATATTTGTCAAGGGCAAAGGGTATATAAATGCCAGTTGGCTATTATTGGGTGGCTGACATTCACCCAGTGAATGAAAAGTAGTGTCTGCTATCTCTGTCACTGACTTCTTGTCCTTTTCTTACCTACTTAATGTGGATATTGCTTTGGATTCTGTTCTTAGCCCTCTTCTATGAAATCTCTCTTGGCAATCTAATTAACTCCCATAGGTTGAAAGAAATATCTACTGTAGATACCATCAAATCTCTTTCTATTACTGACTTCTCTGTTCTGATCTCCAGATCAGCAATGCAATTCCCTATTGGATATCTATACCTTGATATTTCACTAGCATCTCTAATGTAACATCTCCAAAAACACTCCTACTTCAGGCTTCCCTATATCCCCTAGTATGACTACCTTTTACAGTTAGAACCTCAATGCTTCTTTGATTCATCCTTCTCTCTTACCTCCCATTTCTAATCAACAACCAAATCCTATGGATTTTTCCTGCTCATCTTTTACTCAATCTTTCCTCTCTATAACCCAGTTAAATAACTTGTCTGAGGTCTCAGCTTTGTACAGGTCTTCATTACCATATGCCTAGACTATAACATTAGTGGCTCCAAATACTTGTACAGCTCTCATACCCTTCCCTAAGTCTTTTTCTTCCCCAGGACAAACATTCTTAGTTTCTTTACTCACTTGTGATAAATTTCACACAAATGGAATTGCTTAAAAAAAACCATCTACTGATGGAAAAAAGTAAACACAAAGGAATAAAACATATTTAAGAGCTTGTTATGTGTAAATCGCTGTGCCAAATTTTGGGGATAAAGTAGAAAAGAAAGACAGTTCTTATTCTCAAGGAGTTCATATTCTAATGGGAGAGACAACACATATGGAAGGTTTCAGCTGCAAGTCAGTTAGGGAGGGAACTATCCATTTTCCATTAGCAGTTCTGCTTGTTTTCCACTCCACAGAACACCATACCTCACCCAAGATAAGCTGGGCATCTGAAAATTCATCACCCTGTTGATTTACATTCATGCACTCTGAGGCAGTGAGGGCCCAAACAATGACCAAGTGGGACTTGGTCTAGGACCTATTGTTGGTTAATCAATGAGAGCCAAAGTGATTTGATTTTAAGGCAAGGAAGGAAAAGAGAGGAGGAGAGAGGAGGGCAGAGGAGGGGAGGGGAGGGAAGGGGAGGGGAGGGGAGGGGAAGAGAAATAGTGAGCTTGATGATTTTAGAAAAACAAAAGAAAGTTGTACACAGTAACAACAATATTGTTTTATGAATGACTTTGAGCAAATAAGTTATTTTGACTATTATAAATAACCAAATTAACTATAAAGGACATATGAAGAAAGATGCATATGAAGAAAGAACCGATAAAAGTATGGATAGAATAATTTTACATATGTATAGATATGTATGTATATGTATACATATATATTGTGTGTGTGTGTATGTGTACCTGTTTGTGTCTAATGGTAGCCATCTCTGGAAGGGGGGGGCAGTGGGGGGAGGCAAGAGAAGAAAAAATGAAATTTACATGATAATTCTGTTGTTATTATTTGTCCTTCATTCTTGAAGAGAACTATGGCATCAGGAAGGTGATGCCATGACTTTCAAGTGAACTGGATTTAAGTGAGGAAGGGCTGTGCAAAGTTACCAGCCTCACTTTCTCCTTCAGAGCCATCTGGATCCAGTGGTAAATTATAAATCAGGATGACTGGAGATGGCCCCAGAGGCAGTGAGAGACCTTGGCCATTTTATGCTGAGATCATTCCCAGGTTTCAGTTTGACTGAGGCAATGCCCATTCAGTGATTAAGGCTAGGTAAGAAATGAGACAAATAATGGGCTCTTTACCTTAGTCAAAAGAAAATCAGTCTTGGAGGGGAAAACCCTCAGGGTTTCTGAGCAAAACAGAAATAATTGCTATTTACATTCACTCTGAGCCAATCAAGGCCCAAACAACAACCAAGTGGGGCTTGGCCTAGGACCTATTGTTGGCTAATCAAAATAGTCCTTGCCTTCCCTTCAAGAAATCTATATTCTACTTACAAAAGGAATTTCGAGGAAAAAAAAGAATGTTAAAATTATTTTTACATGTAATTGGGGGAAATAAAATATTAAATTAAAAGAAGAAAAAAAGGAATTCCATTACTTTGTCGATTCTAAAGTCAAAAATTCTGTGTGGTAAATTTACTAAAATAAGGTAAACAAAATATGCATATGAATAAAAATACAAATGTGTCAAACTTTTCTTTCCAATAGGCATAATTTCATAATCAAATGAAAATTTACAAAAGCCTTCCAATGCCCAGGTTTCTCCAAAAGTATTTACCAAAAATATTATAGAATATGCCAGATTTTCTTTTCTGTATTCCATTATTCATTAGGGATTTAATAAAAAGTTGAGATCATAGTGAAAAGTTGTAATGGCATTGTATCATTTCCTATTAATGAAACAATCTGAGTGGAACACAGAACAGACCCTTGTTGGGACTTAAGTAGTAATAATTTTGCATTTTTTATCTTTGAATAACATTGCCAGAAGGTAAACACTGAATATATCAGTGCCTCTTAGAACCCATTTATTCCCTAGTGTAATATTTTTACTTCTGTGATCATCCTAGTCAATTAATATTTTTCTGATTCTTTCTCTGAGGCTATGCATCCTGGTGTTCTATTCTACAGGGGATACAAGCAAGTCTTGTTCTGCCATACACAAAATCACTTTCACATCAATTCAATCACTTTAGCACATGCTAATTTCCTTTAAAGAGAGCAAATACGTCTGAGGTAATAATAACTGACATTTATAAGGAAGTTTAAAGTTTTCAAAATGTTTTGCATATATTATTTCCATTGAGCCTCAAGACAGTCCTGGGAGGTATGTTATATACAGATACAGGAAATAGAAACAAAAGGTTCAGAGGGATGAAGTCAATTGTCCAAGGTCACACAGCAATCAATCCACATGCATTTATTGTCAGGCACTGGGAACATAAAACACAAAAATAAAACAGTTCCAATCCTCAAAGGGATTATCATCTATTTGTGTGGGGATTAAAATTATCCAACCTATAATAAAAGAGACTGAGGCAAAGCTCTGAGCCATTGGCACTTTAAGTGTCCATGGTCCTCTCTAATGAAGTGGACCTCAAATCTTCCTCATGATCTGAGATGCCCTATTTTTATAGGACTAGATAGCTAAACATTTGAGAATGGCTATACCTAAAACAGAATAATTCCATTGCTTGGCATATGATGCATAGGATAAAATAAACAAAACAATATATCAGCAGGGTCATCAGTTGGGCAAAGCATGGGGCATCTCCACTGACTAAGTAGCCATAAGATGGTCACCTACTTGAAATAAGAAATATCCCTACTAAGTGATCATAAGATGGTCACCTACTCCTATTGGATAAGAGAGAATAGTACAAAGGTACAAAAATAAATTGGAGGACTTTCCATGTAGTTGAGTCACTTCTGTCACACTTGGCTTGGTCACCATGACAAGGAAAAACAAAGATGGAGAACCTCTAGTTAACTTCCTATGATTAAGCAAGTGAACTTACAATCTGCAGCTCACAGCTCTGGGCCAAATATATAGAACTTATAATCACTACCCCAATAGAATCAAATTAATTGGTACTGATTGGAATAGAGTAGGGGTCCTCAATGAATCTACTTTCTCATTTGTGAAATAGTGTAAATTAAACTGGAACATCTGCGAAGAGGAACTATTAGCTTGAGGGAACTAGGTAAATATGCTATGGACAAGGTCACTTGAAGAGAGACTGATTTCATGGTCAAGGATAGAGAGAGGTGCAAGATGATATGATGGAGGCAGAGTTCTTGTTACTATTATGGGGGTCATTTCTTTTTTAAAGTTTTTTTATTAAAACAACCATATGAAAAGAAAAGAAAAAGAAATATGTTATAAACATATATTAAAATTGAAATATAAAATAAGAAAAGTAAGAACATGTCATGTGCACAGCAGAACTTGAGAGGATTCAAAATATATAGCAATTAATTTCCACTTAAAAAAGCCTATATATTAAATACTACACATTGTGTTGAGAGCAGTCAGTCTTAGGTCATTTCTTCTGTGGGAAAGCAAAGCAGAAAGAAATACAGATCCTTGTCAAAGGCCTCATGTGAGATAGT
The DNA here is from genome assembly GCF_011100635.1 of Trichosurus vulpecula. Lineage (NCBI taxonomy): Eukaryota > Metazoa > Chordata > Mammalia > Diprotodontia > Phalangeridae > Trichosurus > Trichosurus vulpecula. Next base: position 200,335,270 of record NC_050579.1, read on the forward strand.
AGGGGAGGAAAGGAGAAAAAAAAGGATGGGAAAAGAATGTCAGTATTATTTGATTGATTTTCTAATTCACTTATCAAAAAATTGGAAATTGTATGCAATAGGCAATTTGATATTATAGTAGAGGATATTGTCTCAACCCAATCTATAAGGAAAGATTATTTGCACAAAATTCTACCAACTCCATCAACTTTTTACTAAGGAAATGACACCTTATTTTGTCTATTACAATTATTTTAATTTCCAAGAAAATATTTTGGATTTTTACAAATGTAGGACAGTGAGGGGTAGATCCCACAATGTACCATTTGATGGTACATTGCCTAAAATTCTCAATTTTAGGATCTTACATTTGGTATAAAGCATTGTTTCTTTGATGTTTAAACTTTCCATCTCCTGTGTGATGACATGCAACCTACCTTGGGTGAAAGATCTTAAATTCCAGGTTCCTATGCAATATTGATTGCTATGGCATCAGATTTTCCTTTGCTGGGTTTCCTTTCTGCTTTGCAGCAGCCACTTCATTCTTCCTGGAGCTACTTGTAGTTGTCCTCCACTCTTCCTCAGTAATGTGTTGGACACCTTCCAACCTGAGGAAATCATCTTTGATACCATCTCTATTAAGATTTTAAAACTGTCCATGGGGTTTTCTTGACAAATATACTGGAATGGTTTGACATTTCCTTCTCCAGTAGATCACCTTTTGTCAGAACTGTCTACTATGATCTCTCGATCTTAGGTAACTCTGCATGGCATAGCCCATAGTTCCATTGGGCTACACAAGCCCTTGCGCCACAACAAAGGCAGTGATCCTGGGGATGGTTTCCCCACAAATGCCCCATTATCATATTTCAAAGGGCAAACACAGGAAGTCTTAATCACCCATTAATGCCTTAAAACTCATTTATCTGTCCTCAACAGTTATTATAGCTCCTCAAACACCAAGTTAGACTCTAGAAGAGGAAAGAGAGATATGAAAGGTAAAAATTCATCAGCTTTAAATGCTGGAAAGGATGTGGGGAAATTGGAACATTGTTACATTGCTGGTGGAGTTGTGAGCTGATCCAGCCATTTTGGAGAGGAATTTGGAGCTATGCCCAAAGGGCTATGAAAATGTTCATACCCTTTGACCCAGCAATACCACTTCTAGGGTTGTATCCCAAAGAAATCACACAAGCAGGAAAAGGACCCATATGTACAAGGATATTTATAGCAGCTCTTTTTGTGGTAGCCAAGAATTGGAAATCAAAGGGATGCCCATCAATTGGGGAATGGCTGAACAAGCTGTGGTATATGAAGGTGATGGAATACTACTGTACCATAAGAAATGGGGATGATGCAGACTTCGTAACAACCTGGAAAAACCTACACAACATAATGCTGAGTGTGCGGAGCAGAGCCAGGAGAACATTGTACACAACCACAGATATATGGATTCCGTGAGGACCAACCCTGACATACTTCGCTCTTCTCAGCAACGTAAGGTGCAAGGACAACTCCAGGGGACTCACGATGGAGAATGCTATCTTCATCCAGAGAAAGAACTGTGAAGTTTGAATATAGATTGAGGTGCACTACATGCTTGCCTTTTTTGCTTCTCTTTTGTTTTTGTTTTTGGGTTTTTCTTTTATTTTTGGTTCTGTCTCTTCTTTCTCATGATTCATTCCATTGGTCATAATTCTTCTCCACAACTTGACTAGTGTATAAATTAATTCAATGCGAAGCTATACATGGTAGTTATATGAGATTCCAGGCCATCTTGAGGAGGGAGGGGGGGAGGGGAGAAAATCTGGAACTCAAAATTATGTAGAACCGTGTGTGATAAACTAAAAATAAATAAATAAATTTTAAAAATTCATCAACTTTTGCCACAAATATTTTGCTCTCTTACTTCTACCAGTTATATGCTAATTTTTCATTCTCCCAGGCTCAAAATCCTAGCTTCAAAATTGACTATTGCCTTTTCACTTCTATAAACATTCACCAAGAACTTTTTTTAATTTGTATCATCTTTTGATATTTCACAACAGAACCCACTATATTTTCTCAGCTGTCCAAAAACGTTGGGAACACAAGATCCTATTGGCTTCTTATTTGCTGTGTGTATCAATGGAGGTATATCCCCTCATTGCTAAGTTTAGAGCTATTTCTCCTTAAATAGTTTTGTCCTATTTCCATTGCCACAATACTAATCCAGGACCCTTATTTAACCAAAACAACAACCCTGTGATATAGGTGCTATTATTAACCCTATTTTGCAAATGAGGAAAATGAGTCATATTGAATGCTATAGTGGTATTATATTTAAAGCAATAGGGTGCGGTAAAAAGAATATTAGATTTGAAGTCAGGAAATATGGGTTTAAATCTCACTGATACTAGCTATTGGACCTTGGGCATGTCTATTTTTCTGTCTTAGCTTTCATTTCCTTAACAGTAGAATGGAAATGATAATACTTATGTAGCATCACACTTTCTCTGTCTCTTTCTATCCCACATTTTATACCATAGTGAGGCTTTTACTCTGGACGATCAGGGACAAAGCATGCAAGCAAAAATGCCAAGATGCAACAAAGTGAATATGCTGTGAGCAAGATCATTGGACATGAATAGAGATGGGTGTTAGGGTTAACGAATGAGGGGCAGTGGTGATATGAGGGAGGCAGGGTTTGCCTTGTTACCACTGTGGAGGTCACTTCTTCTGTGAGAAGTATGGCAGAGAGAAACACATATCTTTGTCAATAGAAGGATACTGAATGGAAAAATACTGGCTGTAGGAATTTCAGTTGACTTCAGATCCTGAGTCCATGCTCTTAGCTGAGAAGAAAAAGCTTAGGTCCAGGTAGAATGTTTCTGTGTATTCATCTTACTGGATGTATTATTTATGCTAAGAATAAAATACAAATCCAGTGTCCAAGCCTAGCATAGCTTTCATGTTCATCACTGTAATGTTATGATAAAAGTAATTTGTAAACATTAAAGCAATGAAGAAATATGAGCAATTATTATTGTCATTGTTCCAAATATGTACTGAACTTTGGACTCTATAGAATATTTGATCTTAATGTGTAAATTAGAACTTCCCTCTTTACCTAATCAGTATAACAGATCATGGGTGTTGAACCCTGAAGAAAAAAAAAAGAGTTGCATTTTCTGCTCCATGGTTGTACCAGAACTTAGATCCTCAAAAAAACACATGAATCATATCACAGGCAAGGCAAACTAACTGTAGATAGGATCAGATGCTCATTTGTATCAGTGAAGTACCCAACAGTACAAAATTAGGACCCCTTTAATGCTTTTTCACCCTTAATTTAAATAATGTTAAGAGAATATGCTTCCTATCTGGATACAATGATAGATAGGTATATGTTTCCTGTATGCTATTGTCATTCTCGACTTGATTTCTGACTTTTCCCTATTCAGAATAAGAATGTAGATCTGATCAGGAGAATACTGGTAGCGTGCAAAGCCTATCTCCTGCCGAATGGTGTTGCAAGGCCCATTTTGACCCACATCATTTGCCAAATTGAAAACAATACTGTTTGTACATCTAGGACAATTAGTTGTCTGCCTACTATCTATTTCTCCCATAGGGGATGCCTGAGTGCTTCAACAGACTTTTAACCTAAGCCAGGTGTTGCCATTAGGAGGAATCAATTGCTCTTAGCTGAGCAGATTTCTAGTCAAGATTCTAACCTCCAATTTATCATTAACTATGCTATCTTGAGCAAGCCAATTCACTCCTTCGGGCCTCAGTTTCCTCATTCACAGATTGAGGGCAACAAGGTGGAATAGACCAAATTATCTCCAAGAACATTTCCAGGGCCAAAAAAAAAGTATGATTCTATACTTTCTCTCAATACTTAGATATGTTGGAACCCTTCTACTTTACCTCTTTAATAATATAGTCTTCATTTTGGACAAAGCTTGGTACAAGGCAATTCCACTGGGTTAGGGGAATCAGATAATAGAAAATAGCACCTGCTGTCAGCTGTGCTTTATCAGTCCCCTCTTTGTAGCTAATACATTATCTTATATTGCTTTTAGTTTTTCATTTTCATGACATGAACCTCAGGGTAGGTGGATTGGAATCTAGTTGTGGTTGCTTATCAGACTAGAAGATTTATGGCTAAATTCCAACTTAATTTCCATTTAAACTAGAAAATATACCCATAAAGGACTTTTAATTAACAAACATAATTTGTAGTTGCAAGGTGGCTCAATTTGAGTTTACCCATTAGCATCCCAAGTTTTGGTTCCTTGGGTATTCTTATACATTTTGGTTTATGGGGGTGTATAAAAACATATTGCACTTGACAGCTCAGAAAGAAGAGAAAATTGTGTTTCTATTTAGGGGTTGAAGGAGTGAAAAATAGGACTTGCCTGGTCAGAGTAGAGTTTTTCCTTCTTGACTCCCCCACCCCCATCACTCTTTCTTACATTCATCCCATTTTTGAAGTACTGCCTGGGAATCACTTCACGGTAGGTGACGGGAAATAATTTACAGGCATATGCTTCGTGAGTGCTGTGTGAAAAACAAAGTCCCCACACATTAATAAATGAGACCTCATAAAGCATAGGAGATGAGATTGCAGCTTGAGTGGTGCAATAAAAAACAATCCTTAGGTGAGTTTAGCTATAATCTGTTATCTCTTTGGAAAAACAAAAGTTGATAGTTAATGTCCTAATTTTTTTATGGTCAACAACCAGCTGATCCCTTCAGATAAAGCCTCTCCTGAGGTACCAGTACCGAGGTGCCAAGAGTCAGATGTCAACAGAGTGCTTCCTGGGCTATACCAAATAGATTCATATTAAAATTTCTAGAGTGGCTTCAAAAGAAAGATAGGAAATATTCCCAAGGCACTAGCCAACAAAGCTTGTATCAATTAACATTACTACAAAGTAATAAGCACTAATGCAAACTGTCAGGACCAATCTAGTGCAGAATACTGGGAGAAAAATGATTGCTCTGGATGCCTCATACGCATGAATGCCATGATTTCCACTAGCCACTCTGATCAGGAGGCAATGGAGAAAGCACTGAACTTGGATTCAACAAAGCTAGATGGCCCAACCTTCACCATGGCCAAAATGCTTTAAACTCTTTGGGTTTTGGTTTCCTCATTTGTTAAAAAGGGAATAATAATATTTACCCCAACTACTACATGGGGTTCCCATAAATAAAGTTTCTTACAAACATATTCAAATAACCAGTTAACAGACATTCATTAAGTGCTTAATGTGTGCCAGACCTTGTGCTGGTTGCTGAGGTATAACAGCAATGCTACTTGCAGCTGCCATGGAGGTATAAGACCAATAACACCAGCACACAGGAGGACTGCTAGCACAGGTTCTTTGATCTGCTCTTCTAAAGGAAAGTAACTTTAAAGGGGTCAACAATCTTATTTTAATTGAACATATATATCATTCATATAGTTCAGGGGAAAAGTCAGCACCCTGGACTTCAGAGAAAATACAAACAGAAATTACAAGCAAAAATTACAAACAGAGAAATAAAGACCAACAGAAAGGGCTTATAACTGCCCAAGAAATTAGCACAGATCAACAGACATATTCAACTGTCTGACCAATACTATACATACATGATTACCAGAGACAGAAGCACCAACATCTGGGTTTTCAAAGCTAGGGGTGTGCTTAACAGCTACCCAGAGTGTCTGGCTAAATCACATGAATGCTCTTCTAATGAGTGAGCCCCAAAGCAATATGCTAACCTTAGAGTATATATACACTTCTTCAGAGCCAGGGGGCATCACAACCCTTGTGACCCAGGGCCTAATTAGAAATTAGTAAAAGGATTCTTACAAAACAAGCCTCCCTTAATCAAGCTTCCTTTAATGGGCTCCAGGTGAGGCCTATTAATGGGCAGGGAAGATATTCAATTACATTAACATTACAGGATGATTCAAAGAAAAAATTGAAACAGGTACTGCCTTTAAAAGGCTTATATTATATTGGGGAGATTTTGTGTATGTGTGTGTGTGTGTGTGTGTGTGTGTGTGTGTGTGTGTGTGAATAAGGACAAGGAATGGATCTACCATTTAAATGGTATAGAGAATTCTTAAGATGAATAAACTCCTTCTAACAATCCAGCACTTCTCAACAATTCAGATTCTTAGAGAGCGGCCTATACCACAGAGAGAATAATCGATTACCCAATATCATGCAGCTTATGTATGAAGTGAGATTTTAATTCAATTCTTCTTGATTCCAAGTTCAATGCTGTATCTACTATGCCAATCTCTGCTTATCCATTTCATGGAACTCTTGTCTATGTCCTCCTAAAATTTCACTGTAGAGACCCACGTAATTATTTTGTACTTTCTCCAGATGTCACGAAGATGCTAGTGGATCACTTGCACTATCTACATATTGCCCTTTGCCATTAACAAATGACTAGCCCTTTTTTTTTTCTTCCTAGTATATATTTGCTAGCATTTCCCATTAGATTTCATGATCACTAGCAAGTTGACTGTGACTTTTAGGCTCTGGCTAGAGTTGGTAGAAAGCAGAGAGGCAGCCTGTCTCTCAATCTGAAGGCAATCTTGGCAGGAAGTCCCAAACATTTCCTCTAATGATGATATGTTTTACTATAGTTCTTCAAAGTGCCTCATTGGTTATAAGTTAAAAGACTGCCTAAATACACCATTACCCTCTGTGTGATAGTCATCTTCAATTCTTCGAAGACAACCATAGAACAACACTGGTAGCATATTGGTAGTAAAAATAGAGGAATTTAAGGAGATTTCATATATATATATATAAAACCTCTCTCCTCACATTGAGATTTTTATCTCCAACTTCCTATCGGAAATCTCAAATGTTATGTCCCATGGACATGTCCAAAAGTGAACTCTTTATCTTTTCCCAAAAACCCATACTTCTTCCCAATTTCCATATTATTATCCAGGGGACCACCACCCTCCCAGTCAATCAGGCTCTCAATATAGATACTCTTTCATTTATGCTATAATATTTGGAAGAATATCTAAAAATGTTTAATGGCATACACACAACAGTCTACATGGAGGCTGTCATCACAAAAGAACCGTAAGAGAAAAGGAAAAGATGTCAAGGAATGCGTCTAATGACAATCACTCAATGCACCCATAGCAAGAAAAGCTTGAGAAAGCTATTGAAGACCTGTGGAGAGGCACTGGAAAATTATATCACTATCTAGCTGCTGCATGCAATAGAAAAACTCGAATGTATATTACCCAATTAAAAGAAAGAGAAAGTGGAAAAATTATGGAGAGAATCTAGAAACCCAAATTTATCAGAAATTCTAGATTTCCTTAATGAGTGAAAGCAAAAGTCAAAAGGTTAAGACAATGTCAGAGTCAAAATACTTCAAAGAACAAAGCAAGTAGGCAACATCAATCAAAAACTTTAACATAGTCTGGAGAAGTGAAGAAATGAGACAAAATAAAACCCTTGAAGAAGGCTATCAAAAATTTCTACACAATGATGACACAACTTGAATCAAATGAGAAACAGAAAGGTTGGACACAACATCACTATAATCACAAGAGAACTGAGACACCAAAGGAGATAATTGAAATTCCAGCTTCTCTGCGAAATTTGTTAAGTGTCAAGGCTGGTTAATATCCCTAATGATTGGCTCAAACACTTCAAACAGATCATGAATTGCTAGAAAGCACTTTACCGGCATTTTTTCAGAAGCAGACCTGACCTCACCTTTCTTAACACAATGCATCACAGGGGGCAGCTCGGTGGCACAGTGAGTAGAGCACTGGCCCTGGAGTCAGGAGGATCTGAGTTTAAATCCAGTTTCAGACACTTGACACATTTACTAGCTGTGTGACCTTGGGCAAGTCACTTAACCCCAATTGCCCTGCCAAAAAAAAAAAAAAAAAACAAAAGCAAAATGCATCACACAGCCACCAACAAAAGATTGGAATACCTCAGTAAATACTGGTCAGTTCAACACTACATAAAATGAAATGCAGTGAGGAAAGTCTTGAAGCAGGGAGCAATTAGGAGGCTGTTGTAATAATCCAGGCAAAGGATGATGAGGGACTGAACTAAGGTTGTAGCTGCATGAGAGGAGAGAAGCATTTGGATGGGAGAGATTTTGTTGAGGTAAAAATTTCAAGATTTGGCAACTGCTTGTGTATACGTGATGAGTGGGTGTGAAGAGTCCAAGATAATGCCATGGTTATGATTCTGAGATACTCGAATTTTGTCACTTGACAGAAATTAGGAAAAATGTAAGGATTAAGGGTAAAGGTAATGGATTTCAATTTTAGATATGTTGAATTTAAGATATCTTCAGGGCATCCAATTTGAAATGTCCGACAATTATCAAACTGGGTCTGAAGTTTTGAGGAGAGACTTAGGGCTAGATCCGAGAGTCTTCTACAGAGAGAAGATTCTTAAAATGATAGTTAAACCCATCCAAATGAATGAGATTACCAAATAATAGGATATATTGGAATTTTTTTTAATTGATCTTATACTATTGAGTAATAGTCTTGTGGAATTGGTTTAGTGTCTCCATTTTTCTTTAAAACATTTCAGTTTCCAGGTATATTGTGAATAATATACTATGAACTAGAAGTAGCATGCTAATAGATTAAAACTGAACTTGCAGACATGGATACCTGGATTCAAATCCTGCTTTAGCCACTTACTATCTCTATGGCCCTAGGCAAGTCACTAAACCTCTACTAGCTTCAGTTTTCCTGATGTAAACTGGAGGTAATAATAGTCCTTGCCCTACAGAATTGTTGTGAGAATCAAATAAGATTTCATATGTGTGTGAATGCATATTGACATAGATAGATAAATATATATGTATACATGTGTATACAGTGGTGGGATTCAGGCAGTTCGCAACAGTTTGGCAGAACCAGTACTTAGCTTTAGGTTGAGTTCAGTGAACCAGTTGTTAGCGGGGTCAGGGCCTGTGAACCCGTTGTTAGTGGGGGGGTAGGGCCTGTGCCCACCACACTGGTGGCAGTGGCACCACCTTGGCTTGGTTCTGTGCAGAACCACTTGTTACATTATTTGAATCCCACCACTGTAATATACACATATATATGCATGTATATGTATACATACATATATCAAAGTACTTTACCAAACAGAATGTCCCAAACAAGTATTATCTATTATTAATCATAATTATATAAAAGTTGTTTCTGATACTAATCCCTCTAACACATTTTCTAGCCTTGTTATTACTAGTATTTCTAACACTATCTTAAATGAAAGGGATAACAGTAAAATAAATAAATAAAGACCAATTATGTGACTATGCACTTTATAAAAAGTTATGTAAATTGAAGCACCAAAAAAGAAAATCTAATAACATTTACCAGAAAACAATATGTTGACTGAGAAGCAAAAAGTGTACCAAAAAATCCCAGGGATATAGAGAACAATCTATCATCTGTCAATTAATTATTGAACAAGTTTTCTAAAAGCACCATTAGATTTACATCGCCTTTATTGATTATCACAAAGCCTTTGACTCAAATCCTCTTGCTTCATTTAAGTACCATGAATATATAAGACAGAGCCAAGTAGAGTGAGAACACAAGGCCATTTAATATCCACATGGAGAACTATTCTCTACCATAGCTGATGATAAGTGATGAACTTGGAATCAGGAAAATCTGAGATGGAATCCTACTTCAGACACTTACTAGCTGTGTGACCTTGGGCAAATCACTTCACTGCTCAACCTCTGTTTCCTCATTTGTAAGGTGGAGATAATAGCACTTAACTCACATGGCTTTTGTCCGGATCAAATAACGTATGTAATGCCTTTTGCAATAGAAATGTGAGGTATTTATTGCTGTTGTTATTCAAAACTTGCCACCAACACCATAATTTCAAAAATAACAGATAAAACATGGCATCTTTAAGGGAGACAGCTTAAATCTTTTGATGATTCTGCTTAGCCTAAAATCTATTGTGACTCCAGGCAAATCAATTAACATCTTTAGGTAGGTTTCCTCAACTGTGAAATAGAGATAAAAATAGTATTTACCTTATAGAGTTGTGGGGTGCTACAAAAATAAAAAGTAAAAGGTGGAGGAGGAGGAGTTCTAGTGAATAATAAGTCTGCCTGACTAATTAAGGTAAACTGATAATTAGGAGAGGACCATAATAGTGGAGGCTCACAAACTGAATCATTAGAATGACTCTACCTTTTTAGAGCTTTAGATTCCCCTGGAACCCTTAGAAGTCTCAGTTGTCTTCTGGGGATCCAACCTACTAGGGTAAATACAGTTTGGGAGAGTGGCTCCAAAGTATTTGCTACAGCTATGGATATGCATGTAATCTCCCCTATTGGAATGTAAGTTCCTTGATAACAGGTACTATTTATGCTTTTTCTTTGTATTGAAAATCACCCAGTTTCCCTGGGAGAACTTTCTAATCTCAAGCCTTACCAACTAAAAGGAGACACTGTCTTCCTCCTGGAATCTAGTTCTTGAAATTCCTATCTCTTTTATAACCCAATATGCTTGGCACACTTCACCTGGGTCTTTTCTGATCCATCCAATTGTTAGGGATTTCTTCCTCCACAATTACCCTGGGATAATGTGTGTGTGTGTGGGGGGGGTGTTTTGAGCTGACCTGTGATGCCATTTGTTTAGAGTGCAAAGCATCTTGCTAAGCAGTAGGGAATACAAATAGAAAAGATAGTCCCTATCCTCTAAGAAGTCCACTTCTAATCTAGGGAAAAAAATTATATAGGCAGTATCAGCTGTGAGCCTGGTAGAAAGGACAGTTGCCCTTGAGGTCAATAGCCAAGGCAGATAGTAACATATCTTCTACGCCTTTATTTCCTTAATAAAATTATATCAGTTTCTGATGGTGAACCACTTGTCAGTGCCAAGGACTTTTGTGCTAATATCTTTTTTTCTGGTTGTTCAGTGGCTGTGGCTTGATGAGGAGGTAGGGGCTTCAATACCTACAGAGGCATTTGCTAGTTTTGGTCTTCACAAGGACTGTTTCACTGCATAACAGCTATGGATAGGCTGGAAGCAGAGTCAGTGGTTTTGTAGGTATGTACTGATATTTCCAAAGACTTAAGAGTTCTAGAGAATTACCTTTGCATACTGAAATGTTAAGTGACTTACTCTGGGTCATACACACAGACAATATGTGTAAAAGGTGAGACATGGATGGACCCAAGTCTTTCTGATGCCAAGGACCACTCTCCATCTATTCTGCCATGCTGCTTCACTTTGCGAGGTGTATTATTTACTACACCCTAAGATGCTGCTTGATGGCGTATTTGACCACTGCTTCTATTTATTAACTACCCTATTACCTATCATGGTGCTTGATATATTATAATGCTTTTAAGAAAAATACTAGATAAATTCAAATGAATTGATCTGATTTGCATTATGTTTAAAAACCTATTTAACTGATTTCTCCAAGCAGAGAATAACTCAACACAGATTAATTAGGGTCCTCTTTATAGGTATTTTGAGATAGAGAATCATTTGTAGTTTCTATGGTTTGATGACAATAACCATTTTATGAAAATATTAAGCAGAGGTAGGGACCTTATTAGCAAATAGGACAAAAAAAGACAGTCACAATTCACAGATGTTTGTGTAATTAAAGCATATTATCTCTTACTGACAAGCAATAATAACCGTAATAAACTAAGGAGACCTTAGCTAAAATAAGCGAATTATGGCAGCTGACAATATAAATGCTAACATAACTCTAATGACTTTTCTAATAGTTGTTATGAGTAGTTATTTATGAATATTAGCCCAAGTATGGTCCTTAGCTAGCCGCTGGATTCCCAGTCACTGAATTTCTAATGAAACCCCCAATGATTTGCATGACAGATGTGTTCCTGCTTTACTCAACAATGGCATATAAAGCAGATCTGTGCCAACAGCCATCTGCTGCTAAGAAGGCCATTTAGGGAAACCCTGTTGCTTGGCAACAAACTACATTCCTGCCATCCAGGTTTCAATATATACAATTGGTCAAAGGAGGACTATGAAATAAATACAATCAATAATCACTATGTGAAAAACATCTCAAGCCCATATTCTATTGATGGGGAAGCCATTTAAATCAGTCTCTGCTACTGAAGGATCAGGATTGGCAGTAATTTAAGTGTCACAGCAATGCTATTGTGGCACCCAACTAGGAATGGGAAGAAATGTTCTAATGACATCAGATGGGTCCATTTTACTTTTGAAATGTAAAGACTAATGAAAAGCTCACTGAGCAAGGGAAATAACAGTAGAACTCAGAATTCCAAGGACACCATGAAACAGTGAGCATAACAGTTTTCCAGAAAAGTTAGAAGAAGCTTTTGAGTTATGGTGAGATAGAGTTAGTGTTGCTTAAACTAAATGAGTTTAAACCAGACTGCATGGGAATGGACAGCTAATAGGGTATAGACACATTTCCTTCTGGATGAGTATTTTCTTTCAAAAAGAAAAGTACAATGAATCAGTTTCTCATTTGTCTCAAGACAACTCAACTCAGGATGATGAAATTTGCTCAAATTTGCTTATAGTTAAATTAGCAATCATCTGATGACTATATCCCTATCTCTGCCTCATCACCACTACCATCATGTGTCCTGTTTAAGCTTTGTTAATATTTAGGCATCTAAAGTCTCAGAAGGCTCAAAAATCATAATAGAGGCATGGACTCCCTTCCTACTCTCTGGACATGTCATATTCCAAGCCCTCCATTCCTTTAATATAGAAGCTGCTAGATCTTGTATTATCTTGATTGTGTTTTCACAGTACCCAAATTCTTCATTTCTGGCTGCTTGCAGTATTTTTTCCTTGATCTGGGAGCTCTGGAATTTGGCAACAATATTCCTAGTTTTCTTTTTGGGATCTTTTTTCAGGAGGCGATCGGTGGATTCTTTCAATTTCTATTTTACCCTCTGATTAGAGAATATCAGGGCAGTTTTCCTTGGTAATTTCTTGAAAGATGATATCTAGGCTCTTTTTTTTGATCATGGCTTTCAGGTAGTCCAATAATTTTTAAATTATCTCTCCTGGATCAGCCACCCCAGCACTCCTCCTCCCCCAAGGACTGCCAACGAGGACTGTGACCCAGATCCAAGCAGGTCAAAGCAAGAGAACCCTGCACTCCAGCTCTGATCAGTCACTTGATTCCCCCCACTGTCTTTGGGCTTTGAGCTCCAGAAGCAGCCACTGCCACTGCTGCTGCCACCGTCACTGCAGCCACCTCTACCACCCCAGGGCTGTGGCTGGACCACACCCCTTTCTCACCGAGGTCCAATAGTTTTCCCCCTGACCTGCTACATTGTCTTTGTTGTTTGTGGGTTGAGAAGTCTGGGAACTGCCACAGCTGCCAGTGATTCAGTGCCCTGAGGCCTGCTCTACCAGGTCTGCTCTGACCTGGTCTGTCCTGGTATGGCCCACACCTGGCTGTGCTCCACTCCCAGCACCATGCAATAGACCCTTCCCAGTGACCATCCAGGCCATCTTGGGCTGAGACTTGTTTCACTCTGTCATATCATTGTTCTATAGCTTTAAAATTTGTTTAGAGTAATTTTTTACTGGTGTTTGGAGGGATTTGGGGGAAAGTTCAAGTGAGTCCCTGTTTTCATGCCAACATCTTGGCTCTGCCCCCTCCCATCTCTCTTCTTACCTCATGTTACTCAATCATCTTCTCCCACTATCTCCTTTATTCTTGTCTCAGGAGAAGAAATGACACTTCTCTTTGGAAGGGCCAATCCTCTACATGGGCCCTGGATAATATTATCTCTCATCTTCTCAAACATATTGTCCCTACTCTCATCTAACTGTTGAATCTTCAGTATCTCTCTATTCACTGGCTCCTTCCCTGGAGCCTAGAAACACATATATGATGTCTCTCCTATACTTAAAAATATCCTCAAAATCTCTTCATCCACACAAGCTATCATCCTATAACTCTACTTTCATTCTCAATTAATCCCTTGAGAAAGTCATCCACACTAGATTTGTCCACTTCTCTTCTCACACTCCACTTAATCCTCAGCAAACTGGCTTCTAATTTCATCATTCAGCTGAAATGGCTTTCTCCAAAGTTACCAATGATCTCTTAATAGCCAAATATAATGGTCTTTTCCTAATCTCTGAAATTTTTAACACTATTGATCACCTTTGCCTCCTGGATTCTTTCTTCTTTATAGGTTTTTGCAACACCATTCTTTCTGATTTGTCTTCTCATATATCTGACTGTTTCTTTATGCCTGCTTCTTCATAGTCTCTTTTGCTAAATGGTCGAAAGTGCCATACCCACTAACCGTCAGTGTCCCTCAGAGCTCTGTATTAAGCCCTCTTTTCTTTTCCCTCCATAAGGTTTCACTTGATTTTCTCATCAGCTCCCATGGGTTCAATTGTCATCTTTATCCAAATGATTCCTGGATTTTCAGATTCAGCCCAGGTCTTTTTCACAAGACAGCCCTGAAACACCAACTGTCTTCCAGACATATCAAACTTAATAACCCATAGGTATTTCAAATTCGACATATCTAAAAATCAGAAAATTTTCCTCCAAGAAACTTCTTCTTTTTTTCAACTTTTTTATTGCTGTCAAGAGTACCACCATCCTTCTAGTCAACTATCTTTGTATTATCTTGAAATTATTATTTCTCTCTTGTATTAATAACTAATTATTGAATAAAGAATAAGGTTTTTTTTTCCTTTTTCTACTTCCTCATACATAAATCAATCAGTGTGGGAAATCTTTCTCAAAGACCTACACAGGCTAAGATCTAAAAGAAATTCTAATAGGTAGATTCCTGCTTATTGTGTTGACTCAGACAGGTCTGGGGAAATGGGGGTTCTCGCTTTTGTCATACAGGTAATATGAAAAATGATGTCTCTTTGACAAAGATTTGAGTGCTTGGGGGCAGAGCCAAGATGGCAGCTGGAAATCAGGGACTTGCTTGCGCTCCCTGCTCCAAACACCTATAAAAAATGGCTCTGAACAAATTCTAGAGCTGCAGAAGCCACAAAATAGCAAAGGGAAGCAGGGCTCCAGCCCAGGACAGCCTAGATGGTCGCTGGGAAGGGTCTATCACACAGAGCTGGGAACAGCGTGGACCACAGCCCAGCGTGGGCCACGCCAGGAACAACCAGACCAGGGCAGTGCAGGTGGTGCAGCTCTGAGGCTTCTTCTAGAGCTACAGCTTCAGTTGCCTCTGCCCCAGGCCCACCTGGTGGGAGGAATTAAGTGGTGGATTAGAGCAGGAGTGAAAAGCCTGCTTTGCCCTGCCTGGATCTGGGCCACAATCCTGGTTGGCAGTTCCTTGGGGGAGAAGGAGTGCTGGTGTGGCAGAGCTTGCTGTGTAGAAGCAACTCTGAAAATAGCAGTACAGCCCCTCGAGCTATGGACCCCGTCAAAAAACTCAAGGGCCAAGTATTTGCCTGGGAACGTGAACAGGCAGTAAAAATGGGCTCAGAATCTTTTTCTGGTGACAAAGAAGACCAAAACATACAGCTAGAAGAAGTCAACAAAGTCAAAGAACCTACATCAAAAACCTCCAAGAAAAACAAGAATTGGTCTCAGGCCATGGAAGAACTCAAAAAGGATTTGGAAATGCAAGTAAGAGAAGTAGAGGAAAAATTGGAAAGAGAAATGAGAGTGATGCAAGAAAACCATGAAAAACGAGTCAATGACTGGCTAAAGGAGCCCCCAAAAATACTGAAGAAAATAACACCTTAAAAAATAGACTAACTCAAATGGCAAAAGAGCCAATGAGGAGAAGAATGCCTTGAAAGGCAGAATCAGCCAAATGGAAAAGGAGGTCCAAAAGACCACTGAAGAAAATACTACTTTAAAAATTAGATTGTAGCAAGTGGAAGCTAGTGACTTATGAGAAATGAAGATATTCTCAAACAGAACCAAAGGAATGAAAAAGTAGAAGAAGACAATGTCAAATATCTCATTGGATAAACCACTGACCTGGAAAATAGATCCAGGAGAGACAATTTAAAAATTATTGGACTACCTGAAAGCCATGATCAAAAAAAGAGCCTAGATATCATCTTTCAAGAAATTGTCAAGGAGAACTGCCCTGATATTCTAGAACCACAGGGCAAAATAGAAATTGAAAGAATCCACAGATCACCTCCTCAAATAGATCCCAAAAAGAAATCTCCTAGGAATATTGTCGCCAAATTCCAGAGCTCCCAGATCAAGGAGAAAATATTGCAAGCAGCCAGAAAGAAACAATTTGAGTATTATGGAAACACAATCAGAATAACCCAAGATTTATCAGCTTCTACATTAAGAGATCAAAGGGCTTGGAATACGATATTCCAGAGGTCAGTGGAGCTAGGATTAAAACCCAGAATCACCTACCCAGCAAAAGTGAGTATCATGCTCCAAGGCAAAATATGGATTTTCAATAAAATAGAGGACTTTCAAGCTTTCTCAGTGAAAAGGCCAGAGCTGAATAGAAAATTTGATTTTCAAACACAAGAATCAAGAGAAGCATGAAAAGGTAATCAAGGAAAAAGAACAAGAAAAAGAAATTGCAAGGGACTTACTAAAGTTGAACTGTTTTGTTTACATTCCAACATGGAAAGATGATGTGTATGATTCATAAGACCTCAGTATTAGGGTAGCTGAAGGGAATATGCATATATGTAGTTATATACATACATATGTGTGTGTATGTATGTATGTATATATATATGTGTGTGTGTGTTTGTATGTATATATGTATGTATGTATGTGTATATATATATATATAGAGAGAGAGAGAGAGAGAGAGAGAGCGAGCACAGGGTAAGTTGAATATGAAGGGATGATATCTAAAAGAAATAAAATCATATTAAGGGATGAGAGAGGAATATATTGAGAGAGGGAGAAAGGGAGAGATAGAATGGGGTAAATTATCTTGCATAAAAGTGGCAAGAAAAAGCAGTTCTGTAGGAAGGGAAGAGAAGGCAGGTGAGGGGGAATGAGTGAATCTTGCTCTCATCAGATTTGACCTCAGGAGGGAATACCATACACACTCAATTGGGTATCTTACCCCACAGGAAAGAAGGAGGAAGAAGATAAAAAAAAGGGCGGATGATAGAAGGGAGGGTAGATGGGGGAGGAGGTAATCAAAAACAAACACTTTTGAAAAGGGACAGGGTCAAGGGAGAAAACTGGATAAAGGCAGATAGGTTAGGAAGGAGCAAAATATAGTCAGTCTTTCACAACATGAGTATTGTGGAAGGGTTTTACGTAATGATACGCATGTGGCCTATGTTGAATTGCTTGACTTCTTAGGGAAGGTGGGTGGGAAGGGAAGAGGGGAGAGAATTTGGAACTCAAAGTTTTAAAAACAGATGTTCAACAACAACAAAAAAAAGTTTATGCATGCAACTAGAAAATAAGATAGACAGGCAATGGGGCATAGAAATTTATCTTGCCCTACAAGAAAGGAAGGGAAAAGGGGATGGGAGGGGAGTGGAGTGACAGAAGGGAGGGCTGACTGGTGAACACGGCAACCAGAATATATGCCATCTTGGAGTGGGGGGAGGGTAGAAATGGGGAGAAAATTTGTAATTCAAACTCTTGTGAAAATCAATGCTGAAAACTAAATATAATAAATAAATTAAATTTAAAAAAAAAACATACACACTCAATTGAGTATCTTACCCCACAGGAAAGAAGGAGGAAGGGCATAAACAAGGGGGTGGGGCGGGGATGATAGAAGGGAGGGGAGATAGTGGGAAGAGGTAATCAAAAGCAAACATTTTTGAAAAGGCACAGGGTCAAGGGAGAAAATTGAAAAAAGGGGGACAGGATAGGAGGGAGCAAAATATAGTTGGTCTTTCACAACATTTGGAAGGGTTTTACATAATGATACATGTGTGGCTTATGTTGAATTGCTTGCCTTCTTAGGGAGGGTGGGTGGGGAGGGAAGAGGGTAGAGAATTTGGAACTCAAAGTTTTAAAAGCAGATGTTCAAAAAAAGTTGTTTTTGCATGCAAATGAGAAATAAGATACACAGGCAATGGGGCATAGAAATCTATCTTGCCCTACAAGAAAGGAAGGGAAAAGGGGATGGGAGGGGAGTGGAGTGACAGAAGGAAGGCCTGACTGGGGAACAGGGTAATCAGAATATATGCCATCTTGGAGTGGGGGGAGGATAGAAATGAGGAGAAAATTTGTAATTCAAAATCTTGTGGAAATCAATGCTGAAAACTAAAAATATTAAATAAATAATTTAAAAAAAAACAAAAAAAAAAGATTTGAGTGCTCAGTGTCACATACCTCAAGACCGTCATTGTAACATAGCCCACCTCTCATTGTAACATTCATTCTCTGATTAATTGTTAACCAATCAGAGTTGATTGCCACCTTCAGATCCACCACCCTTCCAAGGGCATGTAAACTGTGATTCCACTGTCATAAAGGTTCTTTTTCATTTAAACTTACATGTTTTTCTCTCCTTTAGAAAGTGGGCTCCTTGAGGATATGGACTCTTTGTCTTTCTTTGTATCTCCAGTGCTTAGGCGATAACTGGCACATATTAAGTGCTTAACGGGGTGAGGAACCTATGCCTCAAAGGCCACATGTGGCCCTCTAGGTCCTCAAGTGCAGCCCTTTGACTGAATCCAAACTTCACGGAACAATAAGGATTTTTGTTCCATGAAGTTTGGATTCAGTCAAAGGGCCTCACTTGAGGACCTAAAGGGTCACACATGGCTTTGAGGCTGCAGGTTCCCCACCCTGGCTTAGCATATGGTTATTGACTAACCAACTGACTAAATCATTTCATAAAGTAAAAGGAATTTTTTCTAATCTGAATAATCATAAGCTGGCTTAAGTAATGAATATGCCATTGGATGTATGTATATATATGCAAGATCTTATTAAATAGAACCATACCTATATTTTTATATTAATCAGACAATACAGAAATATCATTGTTTAATAACAATTAAGATTCTTTTATTATAAAACACTAGGGGTGGTATAGTTTGAAAGGAATACATTCTGCTTCAAGGTACAACAAGAAAAATGACAATTGATTTTATCTGATAGACAATGGTAGGCATCTGTGTGCAGTGACAGAGAGCTAGCTTTGGAGGAAGGAAGATCTGGGATCAAGTATTGACTCTTAAATATAGTAGCTTTTTACCTTACCTTTACTCAATGGTTCAAGAAACTCCTTAGGATTATAATTTGTTAATGAAATGTTGATCTGCATCGTTACTGGGAGTTTCCACACTGGGAGTTTCTTACTCCAACTAAATCACTGGTCTAGAATACTTCCTGAAAGAAAGAAAGAAAGAAAGAAAGAAAGAAAGAAAGAAAGAAAGAAAGAGAGAAAGAAAGAAAGAAAGAAAGAAAGAAAACAAGAAAACAAGAAAACAAGAAAGAAAAGAAAGAAAACAAGAAAGAAAGAAAACAAGAAAGAAAGAAAACAAGAAAGAAAGAAAGAAAAAAGAAAGAAAGAAAGAAAGATAATGGAGCTAGATCTCAATGAATAAAAGTAATAAATCCCCTAAATTACTCACAGTATTTGAATTCATACTGCATATTTTGATTAGGAGGGAACCACTTGCTCTATTTTATATAATTACAACTTTGAATAGTGGGGATTCAAATGAATGAGATTACTTCATGGGGATTATTCACATTAATTGGGACTTAGTTGCAATGAGCTTTTTTCAGATTATATTTTAAATGATTTAATTTTTACTAAGCTTTAAATGGTGTTACAGGTTATGTGATCTATTTAATCACACTAGTTGAAGAAATAACATATAATAATCGTTCCACAAAATAAATTCACAGTGCTATGGAAAACAAATCAATTTAAGTTCCCCAGATTTTACATTATTCACAACAAGAATCTCAAACTGAAACAAAGGCAGACATGCACCCCAAAAAGGTCTTGGGAAGTCACGAGGTAATATATTTGGTTTAAATTTAATTAGGAAAGTATTTAAGAGTACTCAGCATTTACCACATGGCCATAATGTTAAATAAGGAACCCATTATATAAATGGTTTATGGATAGAATTTTAAAATCACCTACAAATGATGAAACTGGTAGAGTGGAATAGAGAACAAATCTACTAATTAGTCTATGAGTGCTGGCTATGTCATATAGTCATGCCTTGTGGGTCAAAGATCAGGGACACCCAAACTTCTCATGTTTATTTATTTGTAATGACCACTGTGATAATGAGATTTTAGGAGGATCAGGTTTGAAAGGTTTCCATTTTATACAGTTCAGTATCATCATTAGTAAATGTCACTTTTTCATATGTTACTATAATAACTCACTAAATTGGACCGAAGGGGTTGTTTCCATGAAATATGTGGAATGAATCAGCAACAGCAGTTAAATTAACAAAAAGTGGAAAATTCCCAGGAGATTGTGGAGTTTGGCATGAGTGAACCTCAAGGCAGATGGAAATGTACTATTGAAGTCACTTTAAGAGAGGTTCACACATTACTCTCAAGCAGATAGCACTCTCAGGTTCCTAGGTTTGAAAAAAGGTGACTCAAAAAAGCCAACAATTACCATGCTGTCATTCTTAAAAGGAAGAATATGGCATAGTGGATAAAGAACTAGTTGCAAAAACAGGAAGGTGGAGGTTCAAGTATTATCTCTGACATACATTGGCTATGTGATCACTTAACTTCTCAGTGCTCTAAGCAATGGACAAAGCTATTAATTGCCAAGAAGGTGTCAGCCTGCATTGGTAGAGTAATTTTCTTCACCTGGGAGTTTCCCATACCAAAGAAATCACAGATCCAATCACTATCCCACATCCATATCATTCTCCTTTCACAAAGTCACAATCTGTTCCTATGCACTATATGCTATAATTTTTTTCTCAAATTGTGCTTTGAAGAATCATGAAGTACTTCAACATGGTATGTTTTTTTTTTCATAATGAGACTTAAGTTGTTTAATATTAGGCATTGAAATAATTTTAAAAGATTTTACTATGAAGGAAAATGTTAAGGTGTTATTTAAATTAAAGATATATATATATATACATAAATATATATATACACACACACATACATACACACACATGGAGCCACACACACACACAATTGAAAATCACTGTTCTTCTATAGAAAGAGCTGAAAAATTGCACCAGTAGTAAGCATGAGGGCTATTGATGTAACTTTTCAACCAGTAATCACAAGCAAGTTAGGCAACTAATTGACAATATTGAGCTCATTAAGCTCCTTACTGTTGTGTCACTTATGGATTATTATAAGGCTTCTGATTGTGTATAAACAATGGGAGTATGATAGTGATGCATTGCAGAGGGGAAAACCCAGGAGATTCTGGATTTTGGAAAGAAAATAACTAAGGAAAAGAACTAATTTCATCAAGGTTATACATCTAGCATGTAGTAGTGCAGGTAACAACTCCAGATCCTCTGGTTCTAAAACAAGGGCTCTTTCTATTCCAAATGTACTGTCCATATTATATACTGGATCCTACAGGACCAACCAAGAGGCTAAAAACCTGTTGAAAGGAACAAATCTTCTACATTTTGTCTCTGTTTATAGAAATATAAGCAGAGAAAAATGGATGGTGAAATAGTAAGTCAATAATAACAATGTAGGTGATAATTGTCAAAATGCCTATGTAGTTCTGTATTGCAAATTATGCAAGACTCTCCACATAGAAGGTAGAAGAAGTAAACCATTTATTCAGACACCAGAGAACCATATCCCATAACCAAATGTTCAGCTCCCACAACCAATTAGTCCACTTCATCATAACAGCAAGGAACCTAAAACATTCAATACACAATATCACAACATGGAGCCTCAACCTCCCAAAACCTCTCCGACACCCTGCGGGGGTCTTCCCCAAAACAAACTCACAATACAGCTAAGTCAGCCTGTTCAGTTCTAATAATCACGAGGGTGTCCATTAGCAGTCATTAGTAACCATAACATCTCTCTCTCTCTCTCTCTCTCTCTCTCAGCATTTTCTGTGATATAACTTCCTTTGCCTGTCAAGAAGCTCCTCCCATCATGTAACTTAGGCTTCCTGTGACATAAGCAGGTCACATGGCCCACTAATGGGTGGGAAAGCTCTTCAAATCAAAATTGCTAATACAGATGTTTGGTGCAGAGGTTCAATGGATCTGATACAAAATGTTAAGCAACAATGGACCTGAACAACTGAATTGTACAATGAATTTTTTGCCATCACTATCTTCACAGTTACTCCATAATATTATTTACAGGAAAAAATTCCAATATCTCCAAGGAAAGGTTCTAAAAAGGTGTATTAGCAAGCATCCTAGCAAACCCAGGATGGCCTGCTAGCACAGGTTCTTTGATCTGCTTTTATAAAGGAAAGACAGCTTCAAAGAGATTAATAATCCTACTTTAATTAAACCATACAGACTTTATTCTATCTAACCTTCTCAGAAGGGTTGCTGAGCACCACCTCCTACAGTATTCCCTTTTCACTGGCCCCTAGTGAAAAGAGGCTGGTGAGAAGCGGAGTGGGCGGGGAACTCCTCCCCACATCTCGATGGGGCCAGTCAAGACATGCACAACTTGTACATTCCCCTAAATCCCCTCAAGCCTCAATGAGAGCCAGTTGAGGCAAACACAGATTCCCCCCAAATCTTGATGTGGGCTGCTTAAGGCACACACAACCTCCTAGCCTACGCATTTCAACCCTAAAGTTTCCCCCCATTCATTGACTAGTGCCTGTCTGCTTTATACTTGCACTCCATCCCACCCAGGGTCCTGACCTTTACCATCTAAACAGGCAACAACTGGCCCTTACAATATACATGGGACATTGTGGAGGTTTTTTGAACTGTAGAACTCATATCCAACACCTGGGAATGAGAGATTGTTACAGCTGTGGATCCTGGAAAACCAAACTCCTTAGGCTAACAAAAGGGAAGGCAAATAAAATATCAGACTCGAAGAATTTCAATGTTTTACTTTATTTTGTTTTTATTTGCTTTATTGTACTCATCATCTGTTGTTCTCCTGATACTGCTCACATCATTCTACTTCAGTTCATGTGTTTTCCCATATTTCTCTCATGGAGCAAGAGCCTCGCAGCCTTGGAATTGATTGTTTGAGTGCATAAGGAGGAGAAGGAAGTTTATCCTACCCTACCTGTATTCTGCTTTATATGTTATATATCAGACACAAGACAATTAGAGGCTGGGTTTGAGAATGTATTACCCTGTAAAACTTTCATTTTGTGTTGCTTTCAAACATTTTCTATATATTGTTATAATGTGTATATGTTGCTTTCTCCATTAAAATTTCAGCTCCCTGAGGTCAGAATTTTGGTCTTATATTGCTAGCCATTAGTACAATGCTTGGCTTGTAGTAAGTGCTTAATAAATGCTTTTTAATTTGATTAGTTCACTCAATCCCCATCCAAATGACTAGAAATTCTTAATCTATTAGGATAAAAATTAAGATTTCCCTATATTAAAATCTCATATGGGATCATGTATCTTGTTGGTAGGAAATTATATGAATATGTCAGGTGGAATGTATTACAATGGTTAATTAATCAAGCAACCAATAAGCATCTGTTAAGAAATTGCTATGTGTCAAACATTGAGTTAGATACTGGGACTACAATAATAAACCTCAATGGGATTATGTTCCATTAAGCATATATCATTAACATGTGTAAGTATACACAAAAATGTCTAAAAGTATATACAGGTTTTTTTGTGGGAGGAGGCAGTATTAACAGCTCAGGGAGAATAGGAAAGGCTTCACATATAAGGTGGCACATCAGCTGCTTTTCAAGTAGGAGATCGTAACTTTTTTTTTTGAGATAGACCCCTTTGGCAGTCTGGTGAAGGCTATAGACCCATTCTTAAAATAATAGTTTTTAATGCATAAAATAAAATATATAGTACCACAAAGGAAATCAAAGGTATTGCAGTTTTTCCTATCCAAGTTCACTGACCCCATGAAATTTATCCATAGGCCCCTTAAGAATCCATGATTTAAAGTGTGCACAAGTGAATACATTCTGCCTATTTCAGAAATTCTAGCTTAACTTGACTATAACTATTGTTTGGAGTGATTTATCATATATATAATTATCACTGTCTTTCAGGCTGATTGATTCTGAAGGTACTAAAATTTAACTTTAGTTCATGCTTAATGATTTGAGACCTTTCAGGGTAGGAACAAGCTATATATAGAAAATAATATCTACAGAATGATATATATCTTCATTCTCCCATTGGCTCAGTTTGAAGGTATTCCACCACTTAGCTTTTTAAAAAATGAAGAGCTGTCATCTTTTCTCACACTTTCACTGCTAACAGCACCACGGAATTTGAGCTCATTATTTAATTTGAAGTTTTCTGATCAGTATCAAATATGGAATTTAAAAAAATCAAAAAGATTACACTAGTCATTTTAATTATACATACAATTTCATCTAACACATTTATAGAAATTAAAGCATGTTTATTAAAAGTGACCTATTCAGGGGCGGAGCCAAGATGGCGGCTGGTAAGCACGGACTAGAGTGAGCTCCGTACCCGAGTCCCTCCAAAACCTATAAAAAATGGCTCTGAACCAATTCTAGAATGGCAGAACCCACAGAACAGCAGAGGGAAGCAGGGCTCCAGCCCAGGACAGCCTGGATGGTCTCTGGGTGAGGTCTATCCCGCACGGAGCTGGGAGCTGGGAACGGAGTGGAGCAGAGCCCAGCCTGAGCGACTTGGACCATCCAGACCAGAAGCCGGGCGGAGGGGGCCCTAGTGCCCTGATTCAGTGAGCTGCGGCAGTTACCAGACTTCTCAACCCACAAACACCAAAGACTGCTGAGAAGGTTAGTGGGAAAAGCTGCAGGAGTGGAAGGAGTTCGCGGTTCAGCTTCCAGCCCCGGGGGCAGCGGAGGTGGGGCAGCTACAGCTGCTGCTGCTTCCGGCTCCAGGCCCACCTGGTGGGAGGAATTAAGTGGCGGATCAGAGAAGGGGTGCACAGCCTGCCGAATATCTGAGCCCAGTTCGGGTTGGGGGTCCTTGGGGAAGGAGCAGTGCTGGTGCGGCAGAGCTGGCACCTCCCCCCCAAACGTGGAACATAGAACTCTGTAGTCTACAAGCAGTCATACCCCACTGAAAAACTCAAAGGTCAAGTTAGTTGGCTGGGATTATGGCCAGGCAGTGAAAACGCACCGAGACTCAGTCTCAGACTCTGCATTCTTTCTTTGCTGACAAAGAAGACCAAAACATACAGACAGAAGAAATTAATAAAGTCAAAGAGCCTACAACAGAAACCTCCAAGAAAAACAGGAACTGGTCCCAGGCCATGGAAGAGCTCAAAAAGGATTTGGAAAAGCAAGTTAGAGAAGTAGAGGAAAAATTGGGAAGAGAAATGAGAAGGATGCGAGAAAACCATGAAAAACAAGTCAATGACTTGCTAAATGAGACCCAAAAAAATACTGAAAAATACACTGAAGAAAACAACACCTTAAAAAACAGATTAACTCAGATGGCAAAAGAGCTCCAAAAAGCCAATGAGGAGAAGAATGCCTTGAAAGGCAGAATTAGCCAAATGGAAAAGGAGGTCCAAAAGACCACTGAAGAAAATACTACTTTAAAAATTAGATTGGAGCAAGTGGAAGCTAGTGACTTTATGAAAAACCAGGATATTATAAAACAGAACCAAAGGAATGAAAAAATGGAAGACAATGTGAAATATCTCATTGGAAAAACCACTGACCTGGAAAATAGATCCAGGAGAGATAATTTAAAAATTATTGGACTACCTGAAAGCCATGATCAAAAAAGAGCCTAGATATCATCTTTCAAGAAATTATGAAGGAGAACTGCCCTGATATTCTAGAGCCACGGGGCAAAATAGAAATTGAAAGAATCCATCGATCGCCTCCTCAAATAGATCCAAAAAAGAAATCTCCTAGGAATACTGTCGCCAAATTCCAGAGCTCCCAGATCAAGGAGAGAATAATGCAAGCAGCCAGAAAGAAACAATTTGAGTACTGTGGAAACCCAATCAGAATAACCCAGGATCTGGCAGCTTCTACATTAAGAGATCGAAGGGCTTGGAATGCGATATTCCGGAGGTCAATGGAGCTAGGATTAAAACCTCGAATCACCTACTCAGCAAAACTGAGTATCATGCTCCAAGGCAAAATATGGATTTTCAATAAAATAGAGGACTTTCAAGCTTTCTCAGTGAAAAGACCAGAACTGAATAGAAAATTTGACTTTCAAACATAAGAATCAAGAGAAGCATGAAAAGGTAATCAAGAAACGGAAATTGCAAGGGACTTACTAAAGTTGAACTGTTTTGTTTACATTCCTACATGGAAAGAGGACATGGATGATTCATGAGACCTCAGTATTAGGGTAGCTGAAGGGAATATGCATATATATATATATATATATATATATATATATATATATGCTTATGTATATATATATATATATATATATATATATATAAGTGAATGTGTATGTATGTATATATCTATGTGTATATATATATGTGTGACACAGGGTGAGTTGAAGATGAAGGGAAGATATCTAAAAGAAATAAAATGAAATTAAGGGATGAGAGAGCATCATACTGAGAGAGGGAGATAGGGAGAGATAGAATGGGGTGGATTATCTCACATAAAGGTGGCAAGAGGAAGCAGTTCTGCGGGAGGAGGGGAGAGGGCAGGTGAGGGGGGAATGAGTGAACCTTGCCCTCATCAGATTTGGCCTGAGGAGGGAATACCATACATACTCAGTTGTGTATCTTACCCCACAGGAAAGAAGAGGGAGGAAGATAAAAAAAAAATAAAAGGGGGGGATGATGGAGGGGAGGGCAGATGGGGGTGAAGGTAATCAAAAACAAACACTTTGGAAAGGGGACAGGGTCAAGGGAGAAAATTCAATAAAGTGGGATGGGTTGGGAAGGAGCAAAATGTAGTTAGTCTTTCACAACATGAGTATTATGGAAGGGTTATACATAATGATACACATGTGGCCTAGGTTAAATTGCTCGACTTCTTAGGGAGGGTGGGTGGGAAGGGAAGAGGGGAGAGAATTTGGAACTCAAAGTTTTAAAATCAGATGTTCAAAAACAAAAAAAAGAAGTTTTTGCATGCAATTAAAAAATAAGATACACAGGCAATGGGGCATAGAAATTTATCTTGCCCTACAAGAAAGGAAGGGAAAAGGAGATGAGAGGGGAGGGGGGTGATAGAGGGGAGGGCTGACTGGGGAACAGGGCAACCAGAATATACGCCATCTTGGAGTCGGGGGGGGGAGGGTAGAAATGGGGAGAAAATTTGTAATTCAAACTATTGTGAAAATCAATGCTGAAAACTAAATATGTCAAATAAATAAATTTAAATTAAAAAAAAAGTGACCTATCCCCTTTAACCTAAGATATATTACAGCAAAAATCCCTTACTTTCTGCTTGAATCTGTGGTTATGAAGAGGGAAGTAAACTCCTCATTAATGATCCCTTCAACTCCACTCCCAGTTCTCTGGCCCTATTTCAAGAAACTTGGGGGGAGGGGAGTACAGCAAAGATGGTGGAGAAAAAGCAGGGGTTCACCTAAGCTCTCCACAAAACCTCTCCAAAGATATTTAAATAATGCCCTAAAATAAATTCTGGAGTGGCAGAATCCACAAAAGGAGTGGGCAAAACAATTTTCCAGTCCAAGACAACTTGGAAGTTTGGCAAGAAAGGTCTATTGCACCAAGATGAATGTGGAGCACAGTCCAGCATAGACCGAGCCCCAGCAAACCAGGTACCAGCCTTCAGAGAAAATTAATAAGCAGCATCAACAGCTGCTTTTGGAGCTCACAGGCCACAGAGAGTAAGGGAGTCAAACAACAGGAGAAGAGATTACAGGCGTCTTTTTGCTGGTGTTAGGGGCAAGATTCTGTCATTGCCCTATAATTGAATCTGGGTCACACTCCTGCGTGGCAGTTCCAGAGCAAGGGGGAGCAAAGCCAGAACTTGCACCACAGGGGAGCAAGGACCCTCCTCACAGTTCCAGGGTAAAGAAAGTGCTTGTGGCTGCTCACAAACCAGAGCACTTGCCAGGAGAGTAGTAAACACACCTCTTTATAGATCATAGGCCCTTGGAAGAACTGAAAACTTACAGGTCCCTAGAAGTACTCTGAAAATAGCAGCAGAAAATCCTTGAAACTTGAGACTGTGCACCCTCCTTCCAGGAAACAGAGACCCACTTTAGCAAAGAGCTAAAAGTCAAGAAATGGGTGGGGAAAATGAGCAAACAACAGGAAAATATTCTCACTATAGGAAGTTACTATGGTGACAAGGAGGATCAAAACATAATCTCAGAAGAGAGCAAAGTCAAAAATCCTACATCCAAAGCCTCCAAGTAAATACGAATTGGTCTCAGACCACAGAAGAGCTCAAAAAGGATTTTTAAAATTGAGCAAGAGAGGTGGAGGAAAAATTGGGAGAAGAAATGAGAGCAATAAAAGAAAATCATGAAAAAAGAGTAAATAGCTTAGTAAAGAAGGCACAAAAATACTGAAGAAACTAATACCTTAAAAAAGAATACAGCAAATGTTAAAAACAGGCACAAAAATACAATGAGGAGAATGCCTTGAAAAGCAGAATTTGCCAAATGGAAAAGGAGGTACAAAACCTCACCGAAGAAAATAACTCCTTAAAAATTAGAATGGAGCAAGTGGAATCTAATGA
The DNA here is from genome assembly GCF_011100635.1 of Trichosurus vulpecula. Classification (NCBI taxonomy): domain Eukaryota; kingdom Metazoa; phylum Chordata; class Mammalia; order Diprotodontia; family Phalangeridae; genus Trichosurus; species Trichosurus vulpecula. The sequence goes on from NC_050579.1 coordinate 200,363,974, forward strand.
CTATAAGACATCAAGAAACAATAAAACAAAACCAAAAGAATGAAAAATAGAAGACAATGTGAAATATCTTATTGGAAAAACAACTGACCTAAACATAGAACCAGGAGAGATTGTTTTTAAATTATTGGACTGCCTGAAAACCATAATCAAAAAGAGAGCCTAGACATCATTTTTTCAAGAGATTATCAAAGAAAACTGCCCTGATATTCTAGAATCAGAGGGTAAAATAGAAATTGAAAGAATCCACCAATCACCTCCTGAAAGAGATCCCAAAATGAAAACTCCTAGAAATATTACAGTCAAATTCCAGAGGTCCCAGGTCAAGGAGAAAATATTGCAAGCAGCCAGGGAGAAACAATTCAAGTATTGTGGAAACACAATCAGGATAACGCAAGATTTAGCAACTGCTACAGTAAGGGATCCAAGGGCTTGGAATATTATATTCCAGAGGTCGAAGGAGCTAGGATTAAAACCAAGAATCACCTGGTGAGTAAAACTGAGTATAATCCTTCAGGAGAAAAGATGAATATTCAATGAAATAGAGAACTTTCAAACATTCCTGACAAAAAGACCAGAGCTGAATGGAAAATATGACTTTCAAATACAAGATTCAAGAGAAGCACAAAAAAGTATAAGGGAAAGGGAAATCATAAGGCACTTAATAAAGTTAAATTGTTTATATTCCTGCATGGAAAGATGATACTTGTAAATCATAAGAACTTCCTCATTATTAGGGCAGTTAGAAGGAGTATATATAGACAGAAGACACAGATGTGAGTTGAATACAGTGAGATGATATCTTAAAAAATAAAATTAAGGAGTGAGAAAGATAAATGAACTGGGGGAAAAGGAAAGGGAAAGGTAGGAGAGGGTAAATTATCTGACATAAAAGAGGGAATAAAGAGCTCTTACAGTGGAGGGGAAGGTTGAAGAAGTGGTGGGAAACACGTGATCCTTACTCCTATCAGAATTAGCTCAAAAAGGAAATAACATGTACACTCATTTGGGTATAGAAATATATCTTACTCTATAAGAAAGTAGTTAGGGAAGGAGATAAGAGAAAGGGGTTGCTCATAGAAGGGAGGGCAGATTGGGGAATGTGGCAGTCAGAAGCAAAACACTTTTTAGGAGGGACGAGGTAAAAGGAGACGGAGAATAGAATAAATATGGGGGAATAGGATGGAGGGAAGTACAGTAAACATTTATAACTGTGAAAAATTGAAACAAGTCCTCATCTCTCAAATATATAGAGGAATGAGTCAAATTTACAGGAATAAGAGCCATTCCCCAATTGATAAAATATGGACACTTTTCAGATGAATTTATTAAAACTATCTATAGCCATATGAGAAAATACTCTAAATCACTACTGATTTGGGAAATACAAGTTAAAACCATCTGAGGTACTACCTCATACCTATTAGATTATCTAATAGTATGGAAAGAGAAAATGGCAAATGTTGGAGGGGATGGGAAGAAGTTGAGATACTGATATGTAGAGCAATTGGGAACTATGTCCGAAGGCCTATAAAACCATGCATACTCTTTAACCTAGTAATACCACTACTAGGTCTGTATTCCAAAAAATATAAAAAACAAAAAGGAAAATGACCTATATGAACAAAAATAATTATAACAGCACTTCTCTAGGGGGCAAAGAATTGAAAATTGGGTTGCTGATCTGTTTTAACAATCTGGCTAGCAGCTTCTGTGGGGGCGTAAGATCCCCTCCACAGCCGGCACCCAGGAGGCTACCGGGCATGCCAGAAAAGCACAGGTTCTTTTTATCTGCTTAAACAAGGAAAGCATGGTGAAGGGGTTGACCAGCTTTCTTTAATCCAGCATTCAGTTAGTTCAGGGGAGCATGCAGACAAGCATCAACAGACAGGCCAAATACAGATTACAGTCAGCTAGTTCAGGGGAACAAACAGCCAGCATCCTGAAGTTCAGAATATTCATTTAGTTCGGGGGAAAACAAAGTCAGCATCCCAAACTTCAGAACTAAATACAAACAAGTTATAAATATCAACAGACAGACCCAATACAATTCATAGTTACCAACATCTGGGCTCAGCCCGAGAGCAAGGGCTGGCCCAGAGTCACGCTTCCCACTGCTCCCACACCAACCAGAAAAGGAAAGAGAGCTCTTCAAGCTATCCTCTCCCCTCTTATAGAGTTTTTGACATCATCAAGCGCCACCTGAATGACCACGGCCGATTGGTTCTTGAGTTGGCCCCTCCCCCTAGCGTAGAGCAGGTTAACACCCAATAGGGCATGGCTCTGGAGTTAACACCTCCCCTCAGCCAGCCCCATGACTCATCACACAGGATGTTCTCTGCTTCCAGGCATGGTCTCTGGGCTTCCTGCCCCGGAAAAGAAGCCCCAGCACTCAGCTAGGCTCAATGAGGTAAGCTGAGTCACTCGAAGAAAACAAAGGCCACTCTGGCCACACCATCAATTGGGGAATGGCTGAACAAATTGTGGTACATGATGATGGAATACCATTGGCTACAGCAAAGGATCGACTAGATGCTCTCAGAAAAACCTAGAAGTCACTTACATGAAGTGATGCAGAGTGAAATAAATGAGTAGAACCAGGAGAAAATTGTACACAGTAACAGTAATATTGTGAGATGGTCAACTATGAATGACTTAGCTATTCTCAGCAATACAATGTTCCAAGACAACTCTGAAAGACTTATGATGGAAAAATTCTATCCATCCCCAGAGAAAGACCTGTTGGAGTCTGAATACAAATTGAAGCATAATTTTTTTTCACTTTCTATTTCCTGGGTTTTGGTTTTTGGTTTTTAATTCTGGTCTATGTTTTCTTTTACAACATAACTATAATGGAAATATGTTTTGCATAATTACACATGTATAACATATATCAAATTGCTTACCTTCTCAATGAGAGGGATGGGCAGGGAGGGAGAGAATTTGGAGCTCAATTTTAAAAACAAATGTTGAAAATTGTTTTATGTGTAATTGGAGAAAAATAAGATACCAAATCTATTCAAGAATTTTTTTAAGGATGATACAACCAACATTCTTCAAAGCAGAGATATGCCAAGGGGCCAAAGCAACCCCTCAGAAGGTAGACTACCAGTCCTGCTGGCACATCCCTTTTCTAGGCATCCTACAACCCCACACTATCACCCCAGGCTTAGTTCATTCACATTGGACCCATTCATGTCTTCTATATTTGAGCTAAATTGGCTTATTGACCATATATCCAAACTTGACCTGTGTTCTCTCATCTTTGCACATTCAAGCAGGGAAGCTCCGCCGCCCGCCCATGTCTCTTCTACCTTTCAGTATCCTTCCTAAGTCAGGGGCTACTTCCTCCATGAACTAAATCAACACCTTCCCACTTCCCAGGTGAAAGTGACTCCCTCCTCAATTTTCTCTAGGGCACTTTTCTTTGGATCCTTTCTTTGCCCTCCAGTGTTCTCTGCTTGTATTGATCTATGTACATTCTAGACATAGGCAGGGAGGTGGCATGTTGGATAGAATGCTGGACTTATAATCAGGAAGACTTTTCAAATCCAGTTTTAGATACTTACTGGTTTTGTGATCCTGGGAAAGTCATTTAATCTCTGTTTGCCTCAGTTTCTTTCACTGTAAAATGTGGATAATAATAGCACTTGCCTCCCAGGGTAATAATGAGAATTAAGTGAGATAATATTTTAAAGTGTTTAGCATGGTACCAGGACATACAAATTCAATAAATGTGTTTTTAAAATTTAATTCTGTTACTCCAGATATCCTCCATAGCCAGAACTTCATCTCTGGTACCCACCTTCAATCTAAAGAACAGATGCCTTTCTGGAATTTGGTGCTTTTCTTGGACTAGACTTCGAAGTCATCACTGTAGAGAATCCCACTAGAGAGGTGATAAAATAAATATGTACAATAAAGTACATATTTTTTTGGCATGGCCAATGTGAAAATTTATTTTCCTTGACTATGCATATTTGTTAAAATGTTTTGTTTTTCTTTCCCTCACTCACAGTAGGAGAATAAGAGGAAGAAAAAAACTAATTGTTAATTAAAAAGAAAATAAATTCTAATTTAAAAAAGAGAGAAATTTCTTCTACCAGTGCAGATCAGTACCTCCTGTGCAATTTGTAGCCTGAGAGAACTATGCTGGGAAGAGGAGGAGAGGGGGAAATGCAGGATAAAGTGACTTGCTTAGTGTCACTTAGCCTATTTGTGTCAGAAATAGGACCTGAATCCAAGTTTTCCCATCTCTAGGACAAGCTCTCTATACATTAACTGATACTATATCAGGAATGTGCTTAATACATGTATTTTAGATAGGTGCTTCCTAAGTATTTAGCAAGTGAATGAATAAACCCCAGCTCAACTTCTTCTGCCCTGTTAAGTCTAGTTCTGAAGCACCCAGTCCATGTTTAGGCTAATCACATTTACATGCGGTGGTAGAATTGTCAGTTACCCTCCAGAAATTACAGGCATTTAACAATTCACCAAAGATACTGACTTTCTAGAAAGACCTTGAAAACTCCACCATGATGAGCAGGAGGGCTAATGATCTAGCTTTTCAACCAACAATCACATAGTCATTAGCAACCTTAATAAAATGGGGACTATTAAGCCACTGAGAAACAGGTAGCCTCAGGGTACAGCCAGAACAAGGACAGTGAGTTTTATCAGGACAGGTAGTAGCCTGCATTGTAGAGGGAGTTCCCTCATGTGATAGTTTCCTATATCAACAAAACCAAAAATTCTGTCCCTGTCCCTACTGTGCCTTCCATAATACTTTGCAAATAGTATGCATTTAATAAATACTTATTGAAATGAATTTACTACAAGCATCCACAATCCCTAGTCAGCCACCTTGGCTTGTGTGAAGGAATCGAACATCTTTACTAAACTTCCTATAGATGTACTTCCGTTCAGAAGGCTCTCTGTGCCACCACCTCTCTCAGCAAGGGATCTTGTTTCATATTTTACAGAAAAATAGTGGTCATCCATCTTAAGATACCTCTCTGTCCTTACTCTATACATCCAAAGTCTTCCTGATCCCCCATTCTGTCCTTTAAAACAGCTCTGATGAAGAAGTTAGCCTTCTTTTTGCCAAAGCTAAACTGATGTTCTAGATCCCCTCCCTTCCCAAATGATCTAGGAGCTAGTCCCTCTTTCTTTCATATTTCATATCTCCTTATGTAATATGTCCTTTCCCATATTGCCAACATTTTAATCAGTATATAGGTGGCACAGTGTTTAGAATGCCAGGCCTAGAGTCAGGAAGGCTCATATTCATGAGTTCCAATCTGGCCTCAGACATTTATTACCTATGTGACCCTGGGCAAATCACTGAACCCCATTTGCTTCAGTTTTTTCACCTGTAAAATGAGTTGGAGAAGGCAAACCATTCTGGCATCATTGCCAAGAAAATACCAAATGGGACTGAAATACCAGACAGGACTGAAAACAACCGAACAACAAAAAATTAGTATGTGACTCATAGGACTACTCAGAAAATATCCAACAAGTGAAGAAGACAACCAAATCTGGGAAACCCTATGTATGTTGCAGACTAAACTTCACTAGTCTTGCAGGACCATCACACGGCCCCACCTCTACAACCAATCCTATTCTACACACTTCAGACACAAGATGATCTTCCATACCTGGACTGCTATATGCTCCAAATCCTCAACATAATGAACACCAAGATCTTGTGGGATTTTTCTTGACCTGCCCCTAAGGAACTGCAAAAATATCCTAAGATATTTTTGGTTGGGCCTAAGATGAACCACAGCATTGTTGAGAGCATAAATAATCGCATCCTAACACATAGATCCACCATTCATAATATTTAAAACACCCAGGAGTCTGCTTACTACATCTCTGCTTACTCTGTGGCTAACTTTTCTCATGTCAATTCCTACCATCCTGTTCTTACCTGTAATGCCCAATATAAACTCATCCTGCTATGCCACTGTCTTATCTTTTCTCTACTCCACTTCAATTGTTACCCAGCCCCAACTTGAACTCCTTGGTATGGATGACCCTTTTCCGGATTAAACAAGTCTACCAGAAGTGAATAATTCACTACTTCTTACCCAGCTGTCAGTAACTGGACCCTTGCACAAATAATAGCTGAGAGTCAGCATTATTTATGCAAGGGACACTGCAAATAACCCTCTAGGTGAACTCAGCCTAGCCAGCTTACTCTCCCTGGCTCATCATGAACCCTTATACCTAAAATAATGAGTTGTTGTCTAGAGTTTCTCCACTGACACAACTTGCAATTAGTCCAATGTAACTTTCCACATATCTGCCTATTCCACATGTTCTCAAATTCATATAATTACCGAATCCCAGTATTGGAAGAGAATTTAGAGGTCATAAAGTCAAAACCACTAGCCAATTCACAAATACGCACTACAACATGGCAACAACTGCTCATAAAATTTGTCACAGTCTCATAGCTGATAAGGTAGGAACACTATGTCCCCAGAGGCACACTATCCTTCAGCAATGAGGTCCCAGTTGACTCTCCCTTACAAAGCATAGGTACATCCAAGATAATATAGAGAAAGTTCAGTTGTCAAAGGTGAAATAATCATTGACTTCATGGCACAGATCTCTTATACCAAACACTTTGATGTCTTCTGTGCCTAATACTCCAGGTACCACAGTAGCTTTCCCTAACATGCAATGATCATTAAATCATTCTAGTTCTAAAGAATCTTTCTAGCTCTAAATTCTATGATCCTTTGAAATCATCTGATCTAACCTTTTCATTTATAGATGAGGAAAGTAAGGTCAAAAGACGTAAAGTGATTTGCCCACAGTCATATAGGTAATAAATAAGAAGGTCAGTATTTGAACCCAAGTCCTCTATCTTCAAATGAAGTATTATTTTCATTGCATCTCACAGCATGGGGGAACCCAGACACAGGGAAACTGATAATCAGATCCCCACTGCTCTTTAGCAATGAGATCCCAGAAACAAATTCTAGAGCAAAGGCATGATAGAGCAGCCTAGAAAATAGCAATAAAGAAAAACTGCCCTAACTCATTTTTGTGTGGGCTATGGGCAACTCCAGTATTGGAGAGAGGTTATTTCACTCCTAGTGGCTATATTGCCCATAGCTATGGCCTTGCTGTCCTCAAAGTTCAAATTTCTAGTTTCTTTATTCTTTGTGAATAGCTATATACAGAATATATATGGCACCTAGAGGCTCTATATACTGATTAAAATGTTGGAAATATGGGAAGGAGATATGAAATATGAAAGAAAGAGGAACTAGCTCTTAGATCATTTGGGAAGGGAGGGGATCTAGAACATCAGTGGAAAATTTAGCTTTGGCAAAAAGAAGGCTAACTTCTTCCTCAGAGCTGTTTTAAAGGACAGAATGGGGGATCATGAAGACTTTGGATGTATAGAGTAAGGACAGAGAGGTATCTTAAGATGGATGACCACTATTTTTCTGTAATATATTCTTCTCCTTTGTAATATACACTTCTCCTTTGTCAGGCAATTCATTCCATACTCAGCACTGAGTGCTAGAAAACTCATCCTTTTACCTATAATATATAATAGTCAGTCTTTTTTTAAAATGAATCACAGAAACAGACAAAATTTGAGAAATTGAAAATACTTAGGAATCATGTAGTTCAGCAGTCAAAACAATTTTCACAATATTGACATTTTAATTTCTAATAGTGTTGTTGGTTGTGTTTGTCCTTCATTTTCAAAGAGGACCATGACATCAGGAAAATGATGACATGACTTGTAGTTGACTTTGATTTGAGTGAGGGAGGGCTGTGAACGGTCACCAGCCTCACTTTCTCCTCTAGAGCCAAAATATCAGTAGATATAACTGAGAGAAATACAACCTATTTGGGGTCTTCATTAGGTTTTTGTAAACTATTTTTATTTATCTCAAAAAATATTTTCCAATTACGTGTAAAAAATTAATACTTTTTTAAAATTTTGAATTCCAAAATTTTTCCCTCCTTCTCATTACTCCATCCTCCTTGAAAAGGGAAGCAATTTGGTATTAATTATACATGTGAAGTCATGCAAAACATATTTCCATATTAGACCTGTTGCAAAACAAAATAAAATAATAAAAAATAAAGAGAATTTTAAAATTCTGCATTCAGAGTTCATCAGTTCTCTCTGGAGGAGGATAGAATTTTTTATCATAGGTCCTTTAGAATTGTCTTTGGTCTTGATCAGAGTAGCTCAGTCTTTCACAGTTATCACCATGATAATATGGATGTTACTGTGTACAATATTTTCCTAGTTCTGCTCGCTTTACTTTGCATGAATTCACATATGTCTTCCCAGGTTTTTCTAAAACCATCCCACTTGTCATTCCTTAAAGCACAATAGTATTCCATCACAATCAAATACCACAACTTGTTCAGCCATTCCCCAGTTGATAGGCATTCCCTTGATTTCCAATAATTTGAAGTCACCAAAAAAGAGAGCACTATAAATATTTGTTGCACAAATAGGTCCATTTGCCTTTTTTTAAAATTTCCTTGAGATACAGCTCTAGTAGTGATATTGCTGGGTCAAAGTGTATGTACACTTTTATAGCCTTTTGGACATAGTTCCAAATTTTTCTCCAGAATGGTCAAACTGGTTCACAACTATACCAACAACAAATTAGTGTTCCGATTTTTCCACATCCCCTCCAGCCCTTGTCATTTTCCTTTTCTGTCATGTAAGCTAATCTGATATGTATGAGATGATATCTCAGAGTTGTTTTCATTTACATTTCTCTAACCAATAGGGATGTAGAGCATCTTTTCCGGTGACCACTGATAGCTTTGATTTATTCTTTTGAAAACTGTCTGTTCCTTTGACTGTTTATCAACTAGGGAATGGCTCTTATTTTTTTTATAAATTTGGCTCAGTTCCTTATATGTTTGAAAAATAAGGCCTTTATCAGAAAAATTTGCTGTAAAATTTTTCCCAGTTTTGTTTTTCTTCTAATTTTTGCTACATTTGTTTTATTTGTGCAAAAGCTTTTTTAACTTCATATAGTCAAAATTATCTATTTTATAGCTGATGCTTTCTATCTCTTGTTTGGTCATAAGTTCTTCCCTTATCCACAGATCTGATAGGAATATTTTTCCATGATCTAAATTACTCATGATATCACCCTTTATGTCTAAATCATTTATCCATTTTGGACTTTGCGAGATGTTGGTCTCTGCCTAGTTTCTGCCAAACTGCTTTCCAGTTTTCCCACCAATTTTTGTCACATGTTGAGTTCTTATACCCAAAGCATGGATCTTTGGGTTTCTCAAATGCTAGATTACTATGGTCATTTATTACTTTGTACTTCATATTTAATCTGTTCCACTGATCTACCACTCTGTTTCTTAGTACCAGATTGCTTTGAGAAATACCACTTTGTAATATAGTTTCAAATCTGGAACTGCTAGGCTGTGTTCCTTCATTTTTTTTTTCATTCATTCCCTTGATTTTGCTGACCTTTTTTTCTTCCGGATAAATTTTACTACTTTTTTTTAGCTTTATAAGATAATTCTTTGGTTATTTGGTTGGTGTGGCACCAAATAAGTAAAGCAACTTAGGAAGAATTGTCATTTTTATTATATTGGCTCAGCCTACCCATGAGCAATTAATATTTTCCCACTGTTTAGATCTGTCTTTATTTCTGTGGAAAGTATGTTTTAATTGTATTTGTATAATTCATGGGTTTGTCTTGGCAGATACACTCTCAAGTGTTTTATACTGTCTGTTGTTATTTTAAATGGAATTTTTCTTATCTCTTACTGCTGAGTTGTGCTGGTAGTATATAGAAATACTGTTTATGTTGGTTTATTTTATATTCTACAACTTTGCTGGAATTGTTGATTGCTTTAACTAGTTTTTTTAAGTCAATTCTCTATGGCTTTCTGAGTATGTCCTCATGTCCTCTGCAAAGAGTGATAGTTTTATTTCCTCATTACCTATTTTTCTTCAATTTTTTTCTTATTGCTATAGCTAGCATTTCTAATACAACATTAAATAATAGTGTTAATAATGGACATCCTTATTTCATTCCTGATCTTACTGGGAAGGCTTCAAGTTTATCTCCAGTACAGATAATGCTTGCTCTTTGTTTTAGATAGATATTATTTTTCATTTTAAGAAAGGTTCCATTAATTCCTAAACTTTCTAGAGTTTTTAATAGGAATAGGTGTTGCATTTTGTCAAATGCTTTCTCTGCATCAATTGATATAAACATATGATTTCTGTTGGTTTTCTTATTGATATGGTCAATTATACTGATAGTATTCCTAATATTGAACTAGCTTTCCATTCCTGGTATAAATTTCATAGTTTATGATCTTTGTGAAAAAACTGCTGTAAACTTCTTGCTAATATCATGTTTATAATTTTTTATCTAATAGCCATTAAGGACATTGGTTTATAATTATTCTTCTCTGTTTTTTCTCTCCCTAGTTTAGGTATCAAAACAATATTTGTGTCATAAAAGTAATTTAGTAGGACTGCTTCTTTCCCTATTTTTTTCAAATAGTTTACATAGTATTGAGATTAAATGTTTCTTAAGTATTTTGTAGAATTCACTTATAAATCTATCTGGTCTTGGGAATTTTTTCTTAGGGAGCACAGTGATGGCTTGTTCAGTTTCTTTTTCTGTGATAGAGTTATTTCAGTATTCTATTTCTCTTCTGTTAATCTGGGCAATTTATATTTTTGTAAATATTCATCCACTTCAGTTGGATTGTCAGCTTTACTGTAATGTAATTGGGCAAGATAATTTTTAATAATTGTTTTAATTTGCCCTTCATTGGCAGTGCATTCACCCTTTTAATTTTTGATATTGGTAATGTGGTTTTCTTTCTTTTTTAAAGCAAATTAACCAATGGTTTATCTCTTTTATTGGGCTTCTTCCTGTAAAACCAGTTCCTACTTTATTCTATTGGTTCAATGGCTTTTCTTACTTCTAATTTTATTAATCCCTCCTTTAATTTTCAGGATTTCCATTTTAGTGTTTAATTAGAGATTTTTAATTTGTTCTTTTTCTAATTGTTTGGGGGTTTTTGTTGTTGTTTTTGTCACATGGTCAATTCCTTTATTGGCTCTTTCTCTCTTTTATTGATGTTTGTGGTTAGAAACATAAATTTTCTCTAAGTAGTGCTTTGGCTGCATCTCACAAATTTTGGAATATTGTCTCATTGTTATCTTTCTCTGAAATGAAATTATTGATTGTTTCTAGGAATTATGTCTTGGTTCATTTATCCTTTATGATTAGTTTAGTTTCCAATTAACTTTTAATTTGTTCTTTCATGCTCCTTTATTAATGCAATTTTTACAGCATTATGATTTGAAAAAGGAGCATTTAATATTTCTGCTTTTCTGCATTTTGTTGTAAGGCTTTTGTGAAGGTGAATATTTTCTTGTTGTAATCCTAGTTCCTTTTCCCTCCATAATATCATCTTCCAAGTCACCACTCCTTTAATATGGTAGCTGCTAAATCTTGTGTGATCCTGTCTGTGGTTCCGCAATATTTGAATGGTATCTTTCTGTCTGGTTGAAGTATTTTTTTTTTCATCTGGGAGCGCTGGACTTCGGCTATAATATTTTTCGAAGTTTTCATTTTTGGATCTCTTTCAGAGGGTGATTGGTGGATTCTTTCAATGTCTATTTTACCCTCTGGTTCGAGTATATTGGTGCAGTTTTCCTCAGGAATTTCTTGAAATATGCGTAGGCTCTTCCTTTAATCATGGTTTTCAGGTAGTACAATAATTCTTAAATTATCTTTCTTAGATTTTTTTTTCCAGGTCAGTTGTTATTCCAATAAGATATTTCATATTTTCTTCAATTATTTCATTCTTTTGACCTTAAGTGTTCCTTGATGTTTCATGGATTCATTAGCTTCCATTTGCCCAGTTCCAATTTTTAAAGAATTATTTTCTTTAGTGAAATTTTGTACCTCTTTTTCCATTTGGCCAATTCTGTTTTTAATGTGTTGTTTTCTTTAGTTTTTGCGCCTCTTTCACCAAGCTGTTAATTGTCTTTTCATAATTTTCTTTCTTTGCTTTCATTTTTTACCTATTTTTTCCTCTACAACTCTTATTTGATTTTGAATATCATTTTAGCTCCACCAGGAATTATTGTTGGCCTTGTGTCCAATTCACACTTTTCTTTGAGGCTTTGTTTGTAGCTGTTTTTGACTTGATTGTTTTCTTCTGAGTGTATATGTTCATCTTCCCTGTCATCAAAGTATATTTTAAGGTCAAGTTCTATTTTTGTTGTTGTTTGCTCTTCCCTATCATATATTTAAGACATAATATTGGAATATGTTTGGAATGTTTAATGACCAACATTAATCCAATTGACCACAGTGTACACTATTCAGTATAAAACACAACTGAAGAAAACTTCTCCATTTAGAAGATAACCATTAGTTACTTATATCTGCCAGAAAAGAAATAAGTATATAATTCTATTTATGTCACAGTTCATTTGATTGTACTAGTTCCCTGCTGCCATTAGGTATGACTAGCACTGGAAATTGGTCTCTAATAGAACAATATCTCTAACACAACTACCATGTTTAATAGTTATTAGTTTTTCACAATTTTTTATTTCATCTCTGTAGTTCTATAAAAAGATCTTCTTTAATTGATATTTTAATGACAAATAACATCAATAATTTCTTCATCATATTTAGTCTGGTTCCACATGTAGCAACATCTTATCTTTTGGTATTAAGAAGAATGAACTTCTATGCATCTGTAATCTCATTGATATGGGAATTTGCTTCTGTTGCTTTAAATTTTAACTCACCCATCGGCACCTATCCACTGTGATTTTGTCCATTTTCTCTCAAAGATGCCCTCACAGAGCATTTTCCAAATGTACTAGGGAACTTTCTTAAAGATGTATATGTATGTGTATGTATGTATATGTATATATATATATACACATATGTATATATATACATATGTGTGTGTATACATTTATACACGTGTATATATATATGCATGTATAAATATATTATAAGTAATATTTGCTAGCAATATAGTAATTGGGCTGCCATGCTTCAATTGCATAAGAATTGGACTTGGAGTCAGAGAACATGATTCTTTCTATAGCCTGAGAACTTGTCAGTTCTATGTGAGGCTCAGTTTCCTCATCTGTGAAATATGAGGTTGAACTTGATGGCCTCTGAAGTCACTTCTATCTTTAAGTTTCTCGCTTTGTTCTTCTACATAATTTATGCACATCCTTTTATGTTCACATGTTTGCTTGATAATATCCCACATGTAATGACTGGGGCAAAAACTATTGTTAAAAATGTGATGTAAACTACTAATACATACCTCCACATTGCCCAGACTATTGCAGAAACAACAAAAATTAAAGTCCACTTTGGATATTGATAATAAAGGCATTGAATGGTTTTTAATGATTTTAAAAGAGGGAATACATCATCTGGATGGTTGATGGAAAATTATCCAGAGTTCTCCCAAGGATCTGGGTTCTGCATCATTTTCAAGAAAACAGATATCCTAAGAAACCTCAACTTCCATATCAAAATCTGCCTGTCTCAATATATTAAACTTTCCAAGAATATAAACTGACATATATTGTATGGTTTACCTGTTCACCCTGGGGGTGTGGCATCTCCTGGAGGGCATCAATCAGTCTTGGTACAGGTGAAGGTATCTGGAGAGTTGTTTTTCCATCTACAGAATTCATTAAGAACTCTTACACTATTTTAAGTAGTCTTGTGGGGTAGGTAGAAAGACAGAAAGGGAACTATATAGATTATGATACCTAATGTGAAGATTTCAAAAGGCCATGACAGAACACTTAGTATGTTTCTACTAGGAGCAAAAGAGAAATTGTGGAGAAGAGAAAGTTGACTTTGAAGTTATCCATATTGTTTCCTTATCTTCTCTCACAAAGCAAAAAAAGACCTTGCTCTCTTCCTCAAATTTCTTTTAGAACTGTATCTGGAGGCTTCTTTTGCACTTTTCATATTCCACTTAGCATTATACTTACTTGTTTCCACATAATTAACTATACATGTCACTAGGTGACACAGAGGAGAGAATGCTGGACTTAGAGTCAGAAAGATGTGAGCTCAAATAGAACCTCAAACACTTGCTAGCTGAGTGACAATGGCAAGTCACTTAACCTTAGTTTCCTCTTCTTTTTAAATGTGGATCACAAAATAATAGCACTTGTGCACCGGGGTTGCCGTGGGGATAAATTGAGATATTTGTATTGTATTTTCTGAACCTTAGAGCACTATATAAATGTTAGTTATTGTAAACTTTTCTTTCCCTATTAGACTATAAGCTTCTTAATGGAAGAGACTTCTCTATTTCATCTATCTCTAGCAACTAAAATAGTACCTTGGATAAAGCAGATGTTTAGTAAATGTCTATTGAGTTGAATCATGATAATAAATAGAAATCCCATAGCATTTATAATATAGCCAATACCACAAAAGAAGCTGCCAAAGGTAGCGTAGATCGAGTAACACTATAAAACATTTCACAGACAATCCAAGAGTTGCCATCACAGCTGATTTTTTTTTTGGGGGGGGGGAAGGCTACTTCTGGAAATTACATTCCCAGCATGAATTTAGAATGTTACATAGTAGGTTCCAGGAAGAAGAATGAATTAATAACTAGATTTCTGAAAGTCTATTGAATTGAATTGAATTCCATATTTGATCAGTTTTCCGTTTGTGTCATTGATTGACCAAAAAAAAATAAAACACAGGTAGGTAGGGATATCATCAAGTAACGTAATTCCTTCTTAGTTTATCTTTACAGCAATTATCTATCTGAATAAAATGGCATAAAATAACTGTAGAAATTTATTATTATGGCCCACCAAGTAAATCTGGTAAAGGAGGGAATGATTAAAACATAGAAAAGAATTGCTTCAAAGCTAAAGATTCGGAGTATAATAATGAATCTGGCAATTTAAGGGAAGCTGGCAGGGCTGTTCTTCCATATCTTTACTTGGTATAAAATACAGCAACATTCTAAGGATGGCTGAATAACTCTCTGGGAATTAGAATGAAGCAGAGGAAAAAGGGAATAGACAATAAATATTGAAGAATTATAGCTGCTGACAAGAGGCAAAGGAGAGTTAGAATCTAGAGGATTAAGAGAAACAATAGGAAGCTAACTTTTGTATGGTGGCAAGGGTCAAATCTGCCCAGGAATGTTAATGACTCCATAATGAAAGAAATTAAAGCAAAAGCAGGAGTATTTGTTAACATTTGAGAGGTACAAAAAAGGAGAAACTCACCTGAGTCAGGAAAGTGCGATGTGGCTTAAATAATATAATGCCCTGTGTTTATATGTAAAGCTATATTCAGGCAGTATTAGTGTTGTGAACTGGATTCCACATCAGTTTGACAGTGATAAATGAAATACTTGTATTAGTGTGGTGACTTTGGATCTCTACAGAATGTTGAAAAAGATCACAGGAATAGATCCTGAAGCAAACAGATAGATGTCTCTATCAGCATCTACCAGCAAATACCCAGACCATCAAGTTATATATAAGATAAATGCTAAAAACGCTAAGATTGATTATCCTGTTAATTATGGATAAGATTGGGCTAAGACAAGATCAGTTTGGACCAGTAAGGTAGGGAACTCTTCATCTTTTACCTTTAGTACTTGGGTTTTGGCACACAACCAACAAAATTTTTTCAGTATCCTAAGTTATTTATGTAAGCAAAGAAGAAAGAGTAAGTTCGTTTGCGCTGGTATATTCACTGTAGTAACATTTGTTGCACAAAAGTCGTTGTATCCACATTGCAAATAAAAACATTGAGTGAAAAACATTTTGATAATCAATCTGCCTAATATTGTCTACACCACTGCATGACTAAAAACATCCACATATTTTTATGTATAGTTATTACTTGGATACTTGCCTGGAATTTTTGCTTAGTATATGAATGGATCTGATTGTTTACACAAAGTATTATGTGAAACTAAGTTTGGTCACTTCTGATCTCATGTCACTCACGTTTAAAATGGTAATCTGCTTCAATTAAATGGCATAGAGAATGGCTAAATAAAATGTATGAGACGCAAAGGTCATAAAGTGATGTGTGTACTAAGAAATCTAAATGCCTTCAGAATAGCTCATAAGCATCCCACTAACAGCAGATAAGATGCTAGAATCCAAATTCAAGAGATAGGGATCTGTAGGTAGGTTTGTGTGCATGTGTGCATGTGTGTGTGTACATGAAAATACTTATATAACAATTCTTATACTTTTTATACACCTTTCTAGTTACTATCTAAAATTTCATCTTTAATTGTTTCATATATATATATGTAGTTCTGGATTATGAAAAGCAAGAGAGAAAAGGCATTGAGAAGTGGGAAAGGGGCAGGAGAAAGAAAATAGATGAGAAGAAAGATAAAAGAGGGAAAACAAGGAGAAGGTACTGACTTACTACTCAAATCTACTCCTCACTCTCTAGATAGCAAATCCTGTGTGTGTGTGTGTGTGTGTGTGTGTGTGTGTGTGTGTGTGTGTGTATGCATAAAACCATTCTAGCTTTCATTTTCCAAACTTTTGTCAAATAGTACTTTCAGACCTAAAGGAATAGCATTTTTATTTAAGATGATTTTAATTCAAGTCAAAGAGTAATTTTTTCCCAGGAATCAGAAATTCAGATTGTTCTGTAAACAGTGACAACTAGATTTCAAGTTAGCCAAATAAAACAGGTCAGAGAAAATGCTAGTCACACTGTCAAAAATATTTTTAGAAGGATCAATTCTGTAGTCTAACCATGAAGCTAATTCACATCATTGAAAATATTAATTAATGGTATTCTGTCCTGAGAGTCTACACCACTAGTCAAACAAATAGAAACTGGCTCACATGACTTAGAATGCCACAAATTAACATCATCTATGTTACATTGTATTTTTATCTTATTTTGCTATTTCCCAATTACATCTTAATCTGGTTGTAGGGGACTACACTGAGCCCAGGAGTCCAAAAGTTTGACACCTCTTTTCTACACCACCAAAGTAGCATTTGCAAAATATCCACGAAAAAAATCTTAATGGAGGCACAAAGTTACTGTGGAAAATGCAAAATAGAAATAGGTTCAGAGGGCATATGTTCTTATCCTGACTCTGATGTTTACTACCTCCCCAGACCTTAGTTTTTTTCATCTTTAAAATGAGGGGGATGATCTCAGTTATCTTTAAAGTGCCATCCAAAAGCATATACTTGATCTTAGGATCCCCATTTTTGTTCTTCCTATATGAAAAGGGAATTACATGGGCAGTAAGGAGATTGTTATAAGGTTTCCAATAACCAGAACTTAAATGCTTATTATATCTTTTTCTCAAATTTTATATGACAAATTCAAAAGAAGCAGTTTGTAAAGATTTCTAGATATTTCACTTCTTGAACTGCCTAAATACATTGTTTGAATGTAAAAAATAAACTTGGTCTCTGCCAAAAGAAAATGCAAAGATCAACAGCAACCTAGAAAATTCCCCCTCTTCCCAACAATAGGTTTATTGTAAGTAGGTCTAGTCTTGCCAGTTTAATACCTTTGAATGCATTTTCAATGCCGGTTCATCAATTAATTGAAAGGCTCTTCTTCACATGGCAAGCAGACCAGAAACAATATCTGTGCAGAGCGCACTGTGCATGTTCATGAGTGCTTGACTTCCATTGACCAATTCCAATTCCCCATTGTAGTGGGAAGACTTACATCAACTGATACAGAGTGAAGAACAATATACATAATAAATCGAACTATTGTAATGGTGATTAGGGTGGGACTTTTTTGTTGTCTTCTTTTTTGGAATGCTAAGGCCATCAAGTGCTTTTAATGAGTCTTGCCTTTCTTTGAATGAGGCAGGTAAAGTGGGACTTTTTTGTTGTCTTTGTTTTGGAGTGCTCCTCAGTGCTAAGGAATCTTTGATTGAATCAGGAGTCTTTGATGACCTGCGCCTAGTTCACATGTGTTTGAGTCTCATGGCTGTGATGCCCTCTGACCCTGAGAAAGTGTTTATGTCACAAGGAAGCCTAGGTCAACTGGGTTTGAGTCTCATGGTTGTGATGCCCTTTAACCCTGAAGAAGAAGTGTATATATATTCAGAGGTCAGCATTTTGCCTTTAGGGTTACACTCACTGAAAGAGTGTTGGTGATGACACTGGGTAACCACTGAAGCAGCCCTCCCATCTTTGAAAAACCCAGATGCTATTGCTTGTCTCTCTGGTAACTATGTATTCCTATGGATAGACTGGTTTGTGTTATTTGCTCTGTTTATACAATTTCTGCTTGTAATTTCTGTTTGTATTCCCTCTGAAGTTCAGAGTGCTGACTTTTCCCCCTGAACTAAGTGAATGGTATATGTATGTTTAATTAAAGTAAGGTTGTTACCCCTTAAAGGTGCTTCCTTAGAAAAGCAGATCAAAGGACTTGCACTATCAGTCCTGCTGTGAGCTGTTGTTGGTCTTTAACCCCCACAACAACTGCTAGCAGTATCGTTGTTACAATGAGATAACCAAATGAAACTCAGATCAGAAACGCTAGAAAATATCCATAGCAACTTTTTAAAGTTGAAAAGTAAAGCCTTCCTTTTTAGGAAGGGACAAATTACAAAAGTAGAAAGTAATTCATTATCAGTCCCAATTACTATGTTAAGCAATAATTAGACAATATTGCTTATGATTTTACGGAGGTAGTTAGACTTAAGGGTAAGTTTGACTTTGGGAATTATGTTACATAAAAACAAAATGTATCTGTATGTGCAAAATGTATTTGTGGTTTAAGTCATAAAAGTGTCTAGGTATACGTACGTAAAAAGCAGTTTATAAAGACAGAAAAAACTGATTTATAAAAGGCAGTTGCTCCTTCTAGACCACAGGGAAGTTCTTCTCAAACAAGAGAAGAAACATCCTTGACCCACTTAAGAAATTCCACAAAGCCATTTACTCTTCACCTTCTCCACAAAGATTTTCTGAGGATGAATAAGATCTTAGCTTTAAAGCGCTTTGAGCACTTAAGAAAATAGATACTGAGAACAAGTGGTATTCTAACTTTGTGACCTCAATCTATCCTTATATAACTCTTACTGTAGAAATCTCAGTTTTCTCAAACCACAAAAACAAAAACATTTGTCTGCCTGTGTTTTACCATAAGTGCCTACATTGAATTTCCCTATTCTGTGCCTTTGTCCCAGAATGACAGAGAAGTATGAATAAAACTTTGAACAGAATATACACCTATTCAATTGTGTAGGAGCATCTGCCGGTCCCTTCTGAGTGTCTGAACAAAGTGAAAAACAATTTGCACTTTATATTTGTAACAATTTCCTCCACCCTGTAGGAATGCTTTTAGATAAACATAAGCCTCGGTGGCAATCAAAACGTTCTCAGGGAGAGAAGAGATTTATTAGGATGATGCTTTAAAGTAATCGACTTTCTCATTAAAAATAACAATCATCATAATTATAACCCTCAGGTTTCTTTCCCACAGAGGTCAGGGAGGTCACTTTTCTCCACTGACAGATATTGAAAAGTTAGTGCTGTAAATCACTTACAGATCAAATTTTTTTAAACAAATGAAATTGAGCAATGATGACAAAGCAGTTTGGAAGCAAATTCTGGAAGGAGATGCATGAACTCAAAATGTGATAAATAAAGCTATTCATATCTAAGATATGGGGACATGCAACCTATAGCTGCTGTTCTTGATTATTTTCTATTAATTACAACATGCTTCAATAGAAATACTCCTCCAGTACCCCATTTGAGCATGGAGCTGGTCCGGGAGTCTCTACAAAAATGAAAGGGTATTAAGTATGGTGTTTGTGACACATTATGACTGCTACCTACAGAGACACCAAACTAAGTGCACAGAGGCTCACCAATAGATGGTTGATCTGTATAATACTTTGATTTTTCCCTATGCCAGCCTATGGAACACAAATTAATAACAATAATAATAAATTAACACATAATCAATGTTATAAATATATTCATATATGTATGCTTTATAGGCTAGCCTGTGGAATTGTATGTGTATATATACATCTATACTAATATATATACATACATATATATATATATATACACATATTGTGATCACACATACAAATATCTGCAAGTATGTTTGGATATATGTGTGTATACATGTATCGATGTGTTTGTTACATGTTATTACATAAAACAACATTACATCATATTTTCCTCCTCTTTCCCAGGGCTGGTGACATAGTAATAGAAAAAAGGACAGACTTAGACCACCTACAATCAATAAAAACTTGTTGGTTCTACTGATATGAGAAAATTCTTGGCCCAATGAGAATTAATTGATATATTCTGGATGAAATGAACCTCTTCAATAATGACATTGTCATCAGTGAAGCCAAAAGACATAAAGTTACAACTAAAAGGAAGGGTGGCATACAGGATCCCCTTGGCAAGAATAAAAGAATTCACAATTCAGACTGATTGGCCACTGCTCTTGCCCCTGAAAAGGAAAGGATATATAAACAGGACCAACTAGAATGCCTGGATTATCTATGGATGCAGCCTCCTGGTGAGAGAGATAAATAAAATAAACTAGAAATAATGAACAAAGGGAATGCACTAGCACTAAGGGGTGTGCCAAAAATCTTTTTGAAGGTGGGGTTTTAGTTGGGACTTGAAATAAAGCAAGGAATTGAGGAGCTAGAGATGAGGAGGGAGAGAATTTCAGGAATGGAGCAGGTAGAGGGGGAAGGGGTAGCAAGAGAAAATTCACAAAATGAGAAGATGGGTTGTTATGTAATCTCTTCCAGGAAACTCTAAGAGCAGCAGAACCAAGAATATCAAGCGTAAAATGCCAATTAGCTTTTAAATCCCTTCATAGCTTGACCCATGTCTACTCCTCTAATCTTCTTACATTCTCTTCCCCTCTACCAATCCAGGGACTCCCTCCTTCTTGCTGTTCCTCTAACATGGAAATTAATTTTCTGACTTTCCCTTTTAATTGGCTCTCCTCCATTCCAGGAGGACCCTGCCTTCTCATCTCTGCATACCAGCTTTCCTGGCGACATTCAAGACTCGGTTCAAATCCCACCTTCTGAAGGAGCCTCTACTGGTCCCTCACTGCTCATCTATTCCCTCTGATACTATTCCAGTTACACATTATATGTATCTTGTAAGTATGTAGTTTGTTCCCCTGCTGGAGTGTGAGTTCAGTAAGGGCAAGGACCACAATTTTGCCTTTGTTTGTTTTCCCAGACCTTAGCACAGTGTATGGCACATAGTTAAGTCTTCATAAATGCATAAATTATAACCTCATCAGAACTGATTCTTCATGCTCTGACCAAAAAGATAGAAGGAAAAGCCATGGACAAGTATCAAGTGGGATGTAGAAACATGGATGGAATGAGATCTGTTCTAGAGAAAGGGGCACCTGAATCAGTGACATCACAAATAAACTGAAGCACTGAAATAGAAGGAGTTCTTCGTGCTGTGGGAAGAGCACTGGACCTGGAGTCAAGAAGACCAGAGTTCAAATCCAGCTTCAAACTCTTACCAGTTGTGTGACTTTAGGCAAATCACTTAACTTCTGACTGGATACCTCAATTTCTTCATCTACAAAATGTACACAGTATTAGCATTTACCTTCCAGTATCATAGTGAGGATGAAGTGAGATAATATTTATAAGATGTTTAATAAAATTTAAAGGATTATACAAATACAAAGTAGTTAGTAGTAAGTAGTAGTACTAATAGTAGTAGTAGGAGGAGGAGGAGGAGGAGGAGGAGTAAATACAAATAAGTATAATGTAGTACAAATGGAAAGAAGTGGGTACATCTTCTCTGCCTCAAACCGGATGACTGATCTTAGGAAACCACTTGAGAAAAATCAAAAAATCTTCTTGAACCACCATTTTATAAGCAACAAAATAAAAGAGTTAATTCAAATGGTCTCTAAGTCTACTGTCATGTCTAAGTTTATAATTCTAACCCTGGCCCTCTTCAATATATCTCTACCACTTCATCCAATTTTCAAAAATATTAAAGTCTTCCTCAAAATTACTTCAGAGATCAGTAAGATGGTGGTATAGGTGTCCTTGGAATCAAACCTTCAACTCACAACTTCAAAGTAGCAAAAATTTTGACAAATCTATAGTAATTAAAACTGTAGTAAGAAGAGAAGGAGGAAAACTACCAAAAGCTATGCAAAATCTTCTGAGAAAGAGAAAGTCAAGGCTACACAGAAGATGTCTAGAGTGCCCAAGCAAATGGGTTCTATAAACATATCTCCCAATGGACTCTCCACATAGCATGGACCTTTACCATCTCCCTGTGGATTTTCTATAAAGCTTGAAACTATCTAGGACACCACATCACCCAGCTTCAGGAGTTTGAGGCTGCTCATCCCTAGGCCTGCCATACCTGAATAATGCATGAGAGTAGAGGAAAACAAAATCCTTTCCTCTTCTAGTGACTGGATTATATATATATGCATATATACACACACACATATATACACATATGCATATTTACATATGTATATATATGTATGTATCTATATAGATACATGTATGTATGTATGTATGTATGATCTTCCTCTCCCCCAGGAAGTTCATACTTCTCAGAAATACTCTCTTCCTTTATCAAGAACACTGGGTCCCCAAAATCAAAGTCCATGAAATCCCTCTTTTCCATATTCTATTCAGCACTTCTTATATTCTGCAAGAACAATTAAGTGTGCAGATGAGAAAACAAAAAACAAAACCTCAGAACAGCAGTGAAAAGGGGACAGATTGAATAGTGAGATTATCTGATATAATCTCTCAGAAATTGAAGAGAAAAATCCAAAGACATAAAGGCACAAACCCAGACCCTAAGCAGATAAACCAATAAGAGCCATTAAGGAAAAGGGGAAGGGGGGTGATGAACAGCAAACATGAGTATCTCTCAGGCTCTGTCCTGGGTAATATTCTTTCTCTGTCTCTCTCTCCCTCTCTCTCAAATAGGTTCAATTTTCATCTCTAGATGACTCACAGTTGTCTTTCCCTCTTTAATATCTTTCTAATCCTGTTTACTAGACATTTCCAAATAGAAATCTCATAAGTATCTCAGATTCCACTTGTTGAGAATAGTTGTCATTCTCCTTCCCACAAAATAAAACTTTCTTCCTGATTTCCTAGTTTAAGTTGAGGACACTACCATGCTTGCGGACAACAAGTTTGTCATATTGGTGTCATCCTTAACTCTCATCTCCACTTCATCCACCACATCCAGTCAGTTGCCAAGTCCTAACAATTCTGCCTTTACAACATCTCTTCCATTATCCCTTTTTCTCTCTGCTTTCACAGACACATCACTCATTCAGGCCCTTCATTACCTGTAATGTTGAAATAGCCCCACATTCCCTCCAACCTGCCCCTTTCCTCTGCAATCAAACCCACATACAAAATCTATTTTCATAAAGCACACATGATGAAAATTGTCCAATGGAGAAGTGACTCTGAGAATTTTCCATGGGATGGTTTTCATTGTGCACAGATGTGATCATGTTACTCTGCTTCTTAAAGAAATCCAATCATTCCCTATTGGTTTTTGAATAAAATACAGCCTCCTTGTTTGAGATTTAAAGCTCTTCTCAGTCTTCCTCTAACTTGTTTTTCCAGGCTTATTATACATTACTCTGTTTCATGCTCTCTAACATTAGTATGTTGCATTCACTTTCATGCATTTAGAATATTCCAGCTAAATTTTCCTTACTCTTGGCACAACAAAACATCCCATCTCTTAGCTTCATGCTTTTATATCTTTGCCTTTGACTCTTAGAATCCTTAGAAACTTTCGAGGCTCAACTCAAATGCCACCTCCTACAAACAGGCTTATACCAGATCCCTTTAGTTTAGGACATCATAAACTTAACAAATAAAAAGACCTTGGAAATTATATAATCCAACGTTCTCATTTTATGGACGAGAAATCTGAGACTAAGACAATTTAAACAATTTGCCCAAGGTCATACAGGGAATCTCAGAACCAGGATTCACATACTGGTCCTTTGATCTCAAGTTCAGCTTTGCAAGTTTGACCCACTTTCCAGTGGGTCACAGTGTTTCCAAGTTAACAGCACCCTCTCAAACTATGGAACTGGTTTCTATTTACTTTGCATATGGTTTGCATTTTCTCATATTTGTCTGTGTTATGTCCCTCCTGCTCACCCAACCCCAATAGAACGCAAGTTCTTAAAGTAAATGGATTGTTTCATTTTCTGGCTTTGTATCAGACACTTGCCCAAAATCTGGCACACAGTGGTGCTTAGCTAAAGCTTATTGAATGAATGAATGATACATAATTATCATTAGCAGTGGCCAATTTTTAAAAAATCTTCTTTGGTAGTTAGCTATGATGAAACTTATACCTTGTACTGATTTTTTTTTAAAGTTTAACGATTATTAACATACATAAGATTAAGATCTCAATGGAGTCTAAATAAGGCCGTCTTGAATCATAATTGGGATAAAGAAATAATAATTGTAAAACACTGAAATGCAGGAATACAAATAATGCTAGGAATAGTCATCAAATCAGTTGGTAAGAAGGGTGAGAATTCTTAACTGAAAAAAGAGGTAGATGTTAGCATAAAAGTGAAAAATAGATAATTTTGAGTATATAAAATTAAATCTAAAAGACTTTGCTTGAACAAAAACAATGTTTTCAAATAAGAAGAGACTATTGAGTGGGGGAAAATAAAACTGAATGAAGTACCTGTAAAAGAAGTCTCATAGTCATTATACAAAGTATTACCAAAAAAAATTTGGTATAGTTTAAGAATAGTGTTTAGTGCACTGATTAATTAGTGTTTAATTAATGGATATGTGTGTATATATAATAACAAAGATCCATACCAAATAGATACCAAAGGATATGAACAACATTTTCGAAGAACTACTATCAATATTTTTAAGAAGTGTCATTAACAATAATGCATATGCAAATTAAAACCTCTTAGATTTTACTCACACTCAATAAACTACTAAAGATCATAAAATATAGGAAGAGTCAATATTGGAAGGGCTAAGAATTAAGAAGCAAATTAACCCACTATTGGCATGCCAGTGAATAAATCCAACGATTTTGGAAAATAATTTAGAATTACGCCAACAATTGCAGTTAAACTATACATACCCTTTGATCCAGAAATTCTGCTTCTGGATATATATCCCCCAAGACAGAAAGGTTCTATATACACTAAATTATTCATGAAAGTATTTTTATGGCATGAAGAACTGGTAGCGCAGTAAGTATCCATCAACTGAAGAATGCTCGAGTGGGGGGCAGGGGGTGCGGGAATCTTTGGCATAGAAACATAATGGAGTTTTTTTTTCCCCTATAAGAAACAATTATGAAGAATTCAGGGAATCATGGAAAAACTTCTATGAAACAACACAAAGTGAAGAGAGCAACTCTAGAAGGTTAAAATGCACAATGATTATTAAAATGTAAATTAAAACACCCCTAAAAAGCAAAGATTGAGTACATATAATTATAATGACCAATTTTGACTGTAAGGAACAGATGGTGAAATGCATCTCCCTCCTTTGAGTAGAGAAGCTGGAAGGTCCAAGTATAGAATATATTGCATGTTGAATGGAAAAGCAACATGTATTGGATAGGTACAGGAGTATGTTCAGTATTTGTAGTATATCAAGGTATTTGGAGACCCCCCCCCTTTCCCAGAGCTAAGGCCGAGCAAGCAGGCTATGCCCTGAGCTTGTCATAACAACAATCCTTTATGCTCTGGATGATCTCACCCTCCGGCAAAATATATTTTTGATCAGCACCAGGTGTTCACTGAGGGGTTTATGATTTTCATATTAATCAATAACTGTTTAGATTTGCTGGAGCTCCCCCACTTCCTAGGGACCTGAGAGCCAACATGTTGCAGTCTAAAGCCATCCATCACATCTCCTGACATGCTCACAATCCCTGTTTCTTATAAGAGCCAAATGAAACAAACCAGGTACTGTACTCCTGTTCCCACCATGCTAACTCTGGTTCTGTACCCCACTGAATAATCACAAGGCTCAATGACCCTTAAGACTTAAGACAATCAACTTAAGAATTGTTCCCACAGGAACCAGGAATACTTGCATTGTCCACACATGAGTCTGCCACAAGAACTGTTAAGAATGATTGTGGTGTGTTCCAGCCCACTTGTGATTTTTTTATGTATATAAGACCCACCTTTGCCATGCATGTTAAGACCTCCTTCTCAAAGGGGGTGGGGTTTGGAGAAGAGAGAGAAGGGTTCCATTTGCAAGCGTTTTCCTCATTCTGAAATTAAATAAACTCTTGTTTAATCCCTGACACACCACCCTCTGTCCTGCTGCCTTTGGCTCCAGCCATTCCCAGTTTAGAGGCCAGTTCCTGTCCAGTTGACACCAGAAATAACTGATATAAATTCAAAAATGAATAATAGCAGTTCTTTAAACTAATTTAGAAGACTATAAGAAACCTTTTTTTCTACATCTCTGATTATTCTTTTTTAATTGTTCCTTTTAAAATAATTTTTTAAAAATAATTTTCTTTTTCTAGCTGGTGTAAAAAGTTATTTCATTCTTTAGACATTTTTGATTCATTTTAAACTACAGTATAGAACCAGACTTTTATGTAGACAGAAATGAATGTTCGATTGCATTTAAGACAGATGGGAAATAGTAAGACAGCTATATTCCTAATGCTTCTTTATGAAACAGTGGTCATCAGCCTTTAAGAGAAAAGTATCAAATGGCTGACTCCTGGTCCAGATGAAATCTTTTTCTCTGCGTAAATCTCAAACCATTCTTCCCATGTGGGAAGAATGAGGGAGCAAAATGGAATCCTTCACACCAGAGTTCCAGTTGCAGCTTTATACAAATAACAAGGAAAGAACCTGTAAACAGTCTAAGATTACATCTCTGTACCTCCCTAACATCTATTGTTCCTCAGCATATTCAACAATTCGAAATAACTTTGGGTTAACTAAGTACCATTCTATATTGCAAGCAATCCCTTAAGTGGTTCACTTCCCAGTAAGAACTAATTGATCCCGAGTCCTTTCTTCTGAAAAACTGAATTGAAACCCTTGATAAAATAGAAGATGGAATAGAGATGGTAAGCCAGGATTTAGAGATGGAAGAAATCTTAAAGATCATTAAGTCCAATTTTTTCAATTTTCCACATTAAAAAAAAACTGAAGCCCAGATACATGTGAACCAACTTCTGTAAGTAACTTAAACAAGTTGATACAGGTAAGAAGTAAGAGTGTCAGGATTTCCTTTGTTTCTGAAACCTGTATTTGTACTAAACTGTAAACTAGACATTGGTCATCTAGTTGTATTGATTGAGAATAAAATTGACAGGAGTTGGGGAGGGGTGTTGTTGGGAGGTGGAGAAGGAAGTACAAAAGAGAGAGGAAGGAAGGAAAAAGGGGGAGAGAGGGAGGGAGGGAAGAGGAAAGAGGGAGAGAGAGAGAGAGAGAGAGAGAGAGAGAGAGAGAGAGAGAAAGAGAGAGAGAGAATTTTGAAGTTACAATGCTCTATTCTGCTAGGCAGAGGGCTTAGAGCTGAAAAAAGAGAATCACTTCTCACTTTACAACTTCCCAGAGCCAAGAAAGAATATTTGTACCTGTATTTCTTTAGGGTTAGGTGATGAGTGAATGAGTCAAGCAGTTCTTTAGGGGACTTTGACTAGCTGGACTACTATAAAGATGGGGCCCCTTCCATTAATTCTATAGACTAGACTGGAGAGGAAAATAGTTCCTGCAGTGAGTCAAAGGAATGTCTGATGAGACAGTTATACCTGACAGAAGGAGTAGCTCAGCCCACAAAAAAAGTAGAGAGTAATACAGGGGATTGGCAACCCTGCCCAGCAGCATAGCCCCATATCACTCCAACACTGTTAGATGAGGAATGTGCTATGGCCTTCTCAGCCCATCATGCACCTCTCTATTTTGTTCTCTAACACCAATCCTTCAAATGTAGTATTCTATACCTGGTAGACATACAATGACACTTTTAAGAATAACAGCATTAAAAAGCTAAGCCTGTGTTTCAGGTCTATGATATAGACATGCATTTCATCCTAGGAGGATTATTAGTAAGATAGATTCGGAATAGAAGATCTTAATCCTCTGGGGATACATATTTCCATTGGAAACTAATATAGAGATTCAGCACTCCTCTGCCTTTCTCCTCCACATCAAAAGCCTCCTTATAGGAGCTAAAAATATATGAGGTATTTGTTCCCATTTTTTGCTGCATTCTGTATACTTCAGGAAGTGTTCATTATGCAACTTTAAAATGCTGTGATGCCTGTTTGTCTAGGGAGCTGGGGATAATTATACATTGTGAACACAATGTATGTGAACATAATGATGATTATATGACTACACAGCCTTCCCAATGAGCAATGCTGAATTTACCTGATGATGGTATCTCTACTTCTTATTGGTTAATAACAAGCAGGAATAGCCCAAGAACTGTTGCTGCTGTTGGTGCTGCTGCTGCTGCTGCTACTGTGGCTGCTGCTTGTAGACACATTATTTCTACTGGAAGTATTTCATTTCTGGGCATAGCTTTTTACTGCAAAGCAAATGAATACTTTTTGAATTCTATGCTACAGCAAGGCTTTCAATAACAAAGGCCTCATTCACCATTTGGGCTGTAAAGATAAGATTCATGGTTTCTTCCTCTAATTATACCATTTGTCAGAATCCCTGACTCTTCTTGTGGAAAGTTGGCCTTCCTTTTACCTAGAGTTGACATCTGTGTTGCTGAATTGTGGCTCTTTTCTTAACCATATGTAAATTTCAAACAACAATCTACATCCTAATCTGCATAAGAGAAAAGAGCTAGGGAAGCAATTTTCAATCCTCTTTGGAGTTTCAAATCCCTTAAAGAAAATAACATTTTGGACACCTGCCATTTCCTTAAGTAACCAGGAATAATATTATCTGAATCTAACTATAAATGTAATTGTTTGAAGAAACACACTGGCTCATATCATGCAATGGCACAATAGAAGCATCCTTCCCCTCCTGAAAGTGTGCTTTTCCTACCTCAAATGCATCATCATAACAATGATCATCTTCATAGTAATTGTCATCATCACCATCATCATAGCTAGCATCTACATAGTACTTTAAGGTTTGTAAAGTGCTTTATATATGTTACCTCATTTAATCCTCATAATAACCCTGGAATGTAGGTACTATTACACCCATTTTACAGACAATGAAACTGAAACATTGAAGTTAAGCGATTTGTCCAGGGTCACATCACTAGGAAGTATCTGAGGTAGGTTTTTGACTCAAGACCTTCTTGACTCCAAGTATGATGCTCTGTGCCATACACACTTAGCTGCTCCTAGAGCATTTTTTCTGCCTGTCTTCAACGTCTCAATCATACTCTACGTCATGAGGTGTTCAGGGAGGACTAGCACCTCTGGCGTGAGGGTTGCTGAGCCCTTTTCAGAGCTGCACATCCATCTTTGATGTCCACCTGATTCACCTAACTCTCACCAGCGGCTCCAAAAAGCTGTAGCCCAAGAAGAAGCCATACTCTGGTAAAACAGGTTGAGAATAACTGATAAGCCTCCAAACCTTCAGTGAGTTAGAGAGCACGTGAAGACTTCCCCCAGCAGAATGGGTGAATGAGAACAATTTGTTCCAACAGTGGCTGAAGCAGATTCTGCGGAGCCTTTAGAGCTTGGTCAGACATAGAAGCCAAGGTCGTTCATTGCATCCTGGGCCATCGTATGTCATCCTAATTTTTATCTTGCCCATGTACTTTGGTGACTCTGGAAGAGAGAGTGAGGCTGAAGACTTGTGCAGCTCTACCTCACTTAAATCCATTTCATTCATGAGTCATGTAAAGCCTCCTGATGTCATTGGTCCTCTTTGAAAACGAAGGACAAACCATAACTCCACCTCATATACATTTATTTCTGTACCTGCTGAATCTCTCCCAGTAATAATAACATCCTCATCATAGTAATAGCACCCATTTTTATAGTTCTTTAAGGCTTATTAAGCACTTAGCATATTTACCTTATTTGATCTTCACAACAAGTCTGTGGGGTATTATGGTGATTAGGGCTATTTTACAAAGAAAATTGAGGCTAGAGGATGCTAGTAACTCACATTTACACAGCACAATAGGACCTGCAAAGAAAGTACCTCCCATACAACATTCATATGACGATTGAAGGAAGGTAACAACATCTGTTAAGCACTTACTATTTGCCAGGAGCTGTGCTAAATACCAGGGATACAAATACAAACAAAATGATGGTCACTGCCCTCAAAAAGCTTACATAATAAAAGACAAGACAAAAAAAGAGAGTGAGAAAGCAGTGGGGTGATGGGCCAGGAGGGAGATGAAGGTGTCGGGGAATGGTATTGGAGCAGGAAAGTCAGAAGCATAGCTGGGAAATAAATAAAGGTTGACTGGCCTAGGTCCCTCCCAAAAGTGAAAACATTGAGAGAAAATCACCAAAACCATGACTCCTGTTTCACATAGAATGAAATTGAGGTTCAGAAAGATTAAATGTTTTACATGACTAGAAAGAGTAGATTCCACCCTAGATCTGATAAATGATACAGAGCTCTTACTTTAAGAACTGTGTATGCTTCATCAGTGATACTAGCTTATATCTGACACAGCACTTTAAGACTGACTGGTTTTCCTCGCAACATGTCTGTGAGGCAGGTAAAGTAATAACTAGCATATTTGCCGTTAGGAAACTAAGGCCCAGAAAGGGTGACTTCCCTAGTGTCAGGTGGATAATAGCAAAGTGGTGATTTGAAAGCATGGCACTCCTTCCTGAAAAAGCGTGGAGTCAGAATATTTCTAGGTCCCCTAGCTGAGGCAGTGGGGCATAAAGTAGTGGACATAAAGTCAGCAAGGTCCAAAGTAAAATCCCACTCCTGGCACTGACTAGCTGTGCAACCTGGAAAGGTCACAACCTTGCTGAACCAGGGCTTCTTCATCTTTAAAACAGGGCTACCAATAAACAGCACATAGCTACTTTACAGGGTAGGGGCAGCTAGGTGGCTCAGTGGACTGAGTGCTGGGCCTGGAGTCAGGAAGACTCATCTTCCTGAGTGCAAATCTGGCCTCAGACATTTACTAGCTGTGTGACTCTGGACAAGTCACTTAACCCTGTTTGTTTCAGTTTCCTCATCTATAAAATGAGCCGGATAAGCAAATGGCAAACCATTCTAATACCTTTGCCACAAACAAACAAAAAAATAAATATCACAAACAGTTGCACATAATTGAAAATTATTTTACAACTACTATGTTATGGAAATGCTTGTTTTATTTCTTAAAATACATTAAATTTTTATTATATATAAATTATGTATTATTAATAATAATATAATTATATAGACATATAAATAAAAATAATTTTTAAGCTCAGAGTAAAATACATTAAATTTATTAAAAATTCTGTAATGGTACCAGGGGAGGGCTTCTTGGGATTATTGCAACCATTGTGGTCATAGCCCCATCTGGGGCTTTTTGCAAGCTGGGTGGTTTGAATTATAAAAAGATTTGGGGCAGGGCAGAGCAAGCTCTCAAATATTGGGGAGCTCAAACTGTCTACAGGGATCTTCCTTCAGTTCCTGATTATCATAAGGGAGTTTGTTTTATGTCCTTTTAACTCTTATGGCATTTTTATTTATAGTATTTATTTTGTTTTTCATAATAAAAATACATGCAATATTCTTTATCATAATGTAATATTTGTTTTATTCATAAGGATATAATATTTCAACTCTTAAAACAGTTTTGATTGGAAAAAAGGAAAACAATTGAAGAACAATTTTACAAGATTGTTGCAAGGATCAAAAGTAATAGTATAGATGAAGTACCTTGCCAACCTTAAATAGTACATAAATGCCAGCTATTATTATTTAGGCAAATCACTTAAATTCTCTACATTACACTTTCATCTTGTATAAAATAAGGAGAATGATCACAATCCCCACTGGGTTATGGATAAGATAGAATATAACAATATAGGTGAGCACATTATGTAAATTATAAATTGACATGTGGATATAAGGTTTTGTTTGGATGAAGTAGACCATACTCATAAGGTCTTTGGAATAGGGGATTCCCAGTAAGAAAATTCCCTTTCCCTACACAGATTGGCACCTATTTTTTGTAACTGACAAACTTGGACAACTGTATGATTTACTCACACATGGTGATTTACAATTTATAAAAAGTGCTCACTTATATTGTCATATTCTATCCTAAGAACAACCCAGTAAGGCAGTACAATGATCATTGTCTTCATGCTATACAGGAAAAAATAAAATGTAAACAATTTAAGTAATTTGATTAAATAATAATTGCTTGCATTTATATAGGTTACAAGATTTTCCTGGGATCACAGAGATAGCATGTATCAGGAGAGGTACTTGAATGCAAGTATCCCTGAATCCAAAGCCGGCTCTCTATCCACTATGCTTATAATCTCAAGGGTGGATTTATTTAATTGCCATTTCAAAGTAATTTAAAATAATAAAGAGGAAAAGAATAGAAATAATAAGACACTGAATAGGGTCAGTTAACTTTAAAAAGATATTTTCCCCAAAGATACATAAGTCAACAAATCCAACCTGTGAAATTCTGATTAAAAAGATATTTCATTCCTTGGAGTATGTCCCTGAAGTTCTAGTCTCATCATTTATGTGGAGGGTGGGCGCGGGTAGAAGAGTTTTTGAGAACACTGGAGGTAATGACCCATATCTAACATAAATGAAGCCTTGATTGTGATATTCAGTTATTTAAAACTAGGGTCCTCCATCACTGTCATTCAGATTGCCTTCTATGACTTGAGAGAGGCCCTGAAGCAGTCTGATCCTCAGGACACCCAGGAAAACAGAAATGAGTCCAAGGACCTAATCCCACTATCAGGCATCCCTAGAGCTTATCTCACTGAGTATTACCTATGTATAAGAACAGAAGCAAAAACAGCTGTAGCCAGTAGCAGTTACAGCTTAGTGAAATCTGTTCTGTCTGATACTAGCTGTCACTTAGACAATATGATTTGAAGAGGTTTTTGAGTTTGGGATGCTTTGAGTATCTAATTGGTATTTTCCTTCATAGGTTGTACTTTTGTGAAAATGTCATCTGAAACCTTTAACGTGATAGAGTAGGGTCATAGGATCATGGACTTAGAACTGGAAAAGACCTTAGAGATCAGCTAGTTCAGCCCCTTCATTTTACAGATATGGAAACCGAGGCTCAGAGAGTTTAAGTGGCATGCTCAAAAACATGAAGGTAGAAACTGACATCTCTGAAATTTGAACCTGATCTTGTGATACC
The DNA here is from genome assembly GCF_011100635.1 of Trichosurus vulpecula. NCBI lineage: Eukaryota > Metazoa > Chordata > Mammalia > Diprotodontia > Phalangeridae > Trichosurus > Trichosurus vulpecula. Next base: position 200,397,370 of record NC_050579.1, read on the forward strand.
GTAACCCCCTCCCCACCTGCTGCCAATCGAGGGCCTTTTCTAAAACTGTTTCTTTTTAACCAGTAGGCTAAATGTGAGAATTGGGAGTGGAGATAGAACAGTTTCCAGAATAAAAGTAGAAAAGAAGATTAAGGATGGTATGAGGCAACAAAATGAACCCAAAATTAGATCAGGAAGGAAAGTCTTCTAAGAGCAGCATTGCTTTAATACCGTCATAGCATATTTCCAGCATAATGATGGCTGATAGCTTTAGAAGGTTAATTAAAGAACTGAAAAACAAATCCTATGTAAAAATTGTTAAGAAATTTAAAATAGCTCGCCTGGGAGGAACACATTAAAAGTTGATGAATTTAGACTAAAATGATTACTATGAATTTATCACAATATGTGTCCCAATTGAGCAACAAGAATGATATAGAAACACAAAGAAGCACAAGCAACTTCTGATATCCTGTTTGTTTGGAGCAGATTTGTTTTTGTTTCTGGGTTTATTTGGGGTTTTTTTTTGGGGGGGGGCGGGGCGTTGATCCGAACCTGCAATTTCATCACTGTGGAGAACTCTATGGTGAGGAAACTACCCTTTACAAATGCAGATCTGAAATTGTTCTGCAATTTATGGTCTTAGTGAGTTTCCTGGGGCATTGACAGATTCAGTGATTTACCCAGGGCTTGAAACATTTTGAAACCAAGATTTCTTGACTCCAAAGCCATCTCTCTATTTACAATTCTTTGCTATAACTGTCTTCTTCTCTCTGTATGTCTCCCTGTCTGTCATAGATATAGATATGCATGTATCCATATACAAGTGTATGTATGGATATATCCATATTCATATCCAAATAATATCCAAATTAAAAATATCCAGAATTAGTGATAACATGTATAACCATAATAAATATATCATGTATTTATTCATATAAATAATAGATTCATATAAATAATATACACCTATACAATATTCACAGGTGTGTATGGAAATATATATATTTAAATAGAGATACACATCACACATAAAAGTGTTAGTACTTGTTAATTCAAAGCTGAACCTAAAGAGTTTGTTTATGTATGAATATATATATATATATATATATATATATAAAATATGTACACATATATATGTGAAAATATACATATTTTCATATATGGATGAACTCAATATAGCAACTTACATCAGTGGCATTAAAATTATTTTGACACACCACAATTAAAATACAATATGATAAACATTTGTTAAGAGTATACCCTCTGCCAGGCATTATACTAAGTGCTAGAGATAAAAATAAGAAAAGATAGTCCTTGCCCTCCAGGAGCTTACAATCTAAAGGGGGAAGACATACAAAAGGAAGTTGAAAAAAGGAGAGAGGGGAGAGAAGGTTCCTGGCAAGGGGTCAAATCCAAGGAAGGTAGCTGGTGGGAAATGAAGAGTTGGCTGGGCCAACTAAATAGAGGTTTGGGAGGAGTTGTTTTTTTTTTTTTCCTCTCTATTCTCAAGTCTTCCAACTAAAGAAATAAAAGTAACCAAGGGGACGCTACTGAGGTATGAGTATCAAAGCTGATTCAGTCTCTGTGATGATGAGTTTCTTGGTGATGAGTTTATCTTGGGAGGAGATACAGGGGGAATGCAACTGTGCCATTAGACTTTTAAAACCCTCAGGCCTCCATAATTTGAACCCCACCTACCTGAATAGCATTTTTTCACATAATTCCCCATAACGCACTGTACACCCCAGCTAAACTGGATGACTAGGTTCTTCCATCCCCCACCTACAGCCAGCACAAGACCTTCCTCCCTACCTGGAAAACACTTCCTCTTTATCCTGAGGCTATGCCACACATCACACCTATGATACCACATGGGCTTTCAACTCTGGTTCCTTGAGGTAGGAGGGTGTTGTGAGAGAGAAAGAAGTAAATTTTAGAGTCATAAGACCAGGATGTGAATGCCAAATTTACTACTTATCCAAAATGATTAACTTCTCCAATCAAATGAGATACATGCTGTAAAATCTCTTAGTGCAGAGCCTGGAACAATGCAAACGCTCATTCCCTTCCTTTCCCTCCCTCTCCTCCAAATCTCCATTTTCTCATCTGTAAAAAGAGGATACTAATACTTTCACATATTTGTTATGAGAATCCAAAAATAAATGTTCTTTGTAAACTCTAAAGTACTATACAAATGTGAGAAAATATTGTATTCATGAGTAATAATTAAATATTTGAAAATTAATAGCTTCATAAGGCTGAAAGCAACCATGACAGGTCATCCATCTTCTTTATCTAAGAATATGTCGTTCAGTCATGTCCAATTCTTCATAATCCCACTTGGAGTTTTCCTGGCAAAGATACTAGAGTGGCTTGCCATTTCTTTCTCTAGCTCATTTTACAGATGAGGAAACTAAGGTACACAAGGGTCACAAAAGTGACTTGCCCAGGGTCACACAGGTTTGATTTGAACTCAGTTGTTCCTGACTCCAGTCCTGGCACTCTATTCACTAAGCCATCTAGCTACCTTTTTATCTATTTTTCAAAAATACTTTCATGTAATGATATTTCACAACTCGTAGATAATTAGGAAAACTCAAAGCTCATTTTTGGGTTTATTTTTTGTTTGTTTTAACCCCTGCTTTAATTTCAACACATTTTCCCTAATCTTGTCTATAGTATATTGTGGGGGAAAAAATCTTGAACCTCTACATTTAGGACATATTTATATAGAAAATGTTACTCTTAAAAAGAATGCAATAAATTTATGAATTTTCTCTAAAATGGAAGCTCTTTCCACTATTTGACACTGAAATTTAGTATGTTTTTTCTACTTAACTAGTTTAGTATTTTTTTATGGAGGGAGGGAGGAAGGAAGGAAAGAAGGAAGGAAGGAAGGAAGGAAGGAAGGAAAGAAGAAAGGAAGGAAGGAAAGAAGAAAGGAAGGAAGGAAAGAAGAAAGGAAGGAGGGACAGAGGGATGGAGGGAGGGAGGAAGGGAGGAAGGGAGGAAGGAAGGAAGGAAGGAAGGAGGGATGGAGGGACGGAGGGAGGGAGGCAGGGAGGAAAGGGAAGAAGGGAGGGAAAGAAAATCTAGCGGAGGTATATTCTATTTTCAATCAATTGTGAATAGTAATAATGACTAACACATACAATGCTTGAAGGTTTACCAAGTTCTTTCCTCAGAGTAACACTTATAGGCTGGTAATGCAATTGTTTGTTTTAACAAACTATATTTTATAAGTAAGACAATTGAACATAGAGAAGTCAAATGACACATCCAGGGTCACACAACTAGTAAGTCCTTGATGCTAAGACTTGAACCCCAGTCCTCCTGAATTCCAAATGTAGAATTCTTTCCAGTAAACCATTCTGCCTCCACCTGAAGTTCTTTATAGTCTGAGGGTGACATTTATAAAGACATACTCATTAAATCATAATTAGACCCAGATCCCAAAGCCTACAAAAAACTTACAATTTCTGCTGTGCCATAGACCCTGGGTTTGATCTGAAGTTCTGTCTTACATGATGTATCCATTACCTTTCAGAAGATATTCTTTTGTTTGTCTGAATGTCTTCCTTAATTTTAATATCACTGGGAAGTGTGCCAGACACAGGTCAGTTCTATCAGGTGTCTTCACCCAGAGAAAAAAAGGGGAACATGCATTTACAGATAGCTAGAATTTACTAGATATTCATGAGTGCATCCTCACTCAAAAGGATTTCTACCTCTGTGTTTATGCTTGTCAGCCCCACTTATAATCTGTGTATTCAAAGTTAGCTGGGGTTTACTTGGCATATATTGGAGCACCTACCTCCTTTTGTTAAGAATCAATTTAAAAACTCACAGCCTCTTACAGCTGTGGGCTTCTCTGGTGGGTAAGCTATAGTCCAGACAAACTGACCTTGGGGGAAGAGTTGTGTGTGCAGCTTCATTTCCATAGGCTAGACAAAGGAAAGGAGGCAGCGAGTGTAAGCAGAGTTTAACAATGATTCTCTGGCCCTGACTTCCTAAAGGCCAGTTGTATTACATTTCACTGCTGCCTCAAGCTTCTCTAGCACCCTTAAGGGAGTGAAGAGTCTTTAGTCTCTGCCACTGACTCAAACCTCCAAAGACTGTATTCCTCCCAGTTTTAGAGGCCCAAGTGATGGTATGCCTGGGTGCCTGTTCTTGTCCCCCAGTACCAGAATCATATCTCTCCCGAGCCTCAAAACACTGTCCCTAGCAGTTTCTCTCTAGCAAAACAGGACAGCATGCCCTAGCAAAATGTTTATCTCTCTTCCTGATACAGTGGCCAGCTGTACCTGAAAATTTATTAGTTCAACCAGCTGTGTACATGCTGAACTGGCTGTGTACTGGGTCATAATGATATTTGCTACTCATTGTCCTACCATATGCGTGCTAGACCTAGACATGTGTATACTCCCTTATATTCATCTTGTCTAACAAGACATTGATGGAAGCAGCCTGTGTATTTCCCACTTGGCCCTGACCGTTAGTTGATTTAGTGACATTTCAAGCCTAAAACCACACCTCCATGTAGCCCCGCTTTACGCTATTTCCCAGTGAACTGTGGGTAAGATACCTGTGCAGTAGATACAAAAAATGCATGTTCCTTTAAGAACTGATCACCCCTTAACCACTCCCTAGTCCTGCCCTGAATCACCTAATTAACACATTTGGCACATGTTTTATTGAAGTTTAACCTATATAAACTTTACCTGCACCCCGTAAGGCTGCAGGTTCCCTAAGAACTCTTGCCCACTGAAAAGTATAATAAATCTTTGCCATCTTGACTTAAAGAATATTTGAGATCGTGAATTCATTCCAGATAGCCCCAACCCTCTCCATGCTCGGGTCCTTGAGGGCACCCCCCCCTCAATGACCCTGTCTGGGAACTCCAGTCTTGGGGTTCCTGGACTTAGTCTCAACCTCCATACAAGTACTCTGGTTCCATTTAAACATTTCACGGCCATATGAGCCTCTAGAATTTAATAGTTACTTCAAAGGATTGTTGTGTTTGTCCTTCATTCTTGAAGAGGACCATGACATCAAGGACATGATGACATGACTTGCAGTTGACTTTGATTTGAGTAAAGGAGGGCTATGCAAGGTCACTAGCCTCACTTTCTCCTCCAGAGCCATTTGAGTTCAGTGGCCTGATATTCATCAGGAAGCCTGGAGCTGGCCCAGGATACAATGGGAGAGATTGGCCCTTTTAGACCAAGGCCTTTACAGGTTCTCACTTTAAGTAATGTAATGCCCACTCAGGGAATAGGCCTCTTTAAGAAGTGAGCAAGGGATTATCCCTTTAATTAAAAGAACGAAAAAAAAATCAAACTGGGAGGGACAGACCCTCAGGGCTGCTGGTCAGCTGCAACAGGCAAACATTTCCACCAATGCTTCAGGGTTCTAATTCTCCCTATACCACATCTGTCTCCAGGAGGGGGAGGGGATTAGGTTCACAGTTTAACTCAGTTCCTACACAGTATGAGTCCCACTAAGTCCAAATCCAAAGCTCCCCCCACTACAGCCTTAAATCCCATTACCTTAGCTACTCTAGACTTTCCTGCTAGTGGAGCAGCAAGTGCCAGCCTAGAACCCCGGTTTTCTAGGTTCCCACGCCTCAGGCTTCCAGGTTGGAGGCATCACTCCTGCACCTAAAACTAAAAAGAGCAAACAAAACAAAACAAAACCCTGAGCCCCTTGAGATCCCATGGCCTAGGAAAGAAAGGGCCTTCCTCTCAGATTATGGTTTGACTCTCCTGCTGTGAGTGAATGAGTCTTTAAAGCTTGCAACCAACTTAGGAAAAAGAGAAAATGAATATGCCTTATTCAGGTAGATCATGGAGATGCTGACATTTCAAGTTACGCAGCCAAGTGAAAGAAGCTATTCCCAAACACATGAGAGGCCAATATGGAAAGCCTTCTTCCAGAAGCATCTACCATGTAGGTGCCTCCATCTCAGGTGATCTGGGCATGCATCAAACACTTGTTAGAGAAGCAAATATTCATGGGCCTTCTTACATACTTGTAAAAGTACATCCACATAGCTTGTATACTAATAATTGAACACTGTAGTTAGATCAAATAAGATTTCATTTCTGTTCCATAAAATCCTGTACCTAGCATAGCAATGCAGAATTTAGAATCCAGTAACAACTCTCATTTTTATATTGTTTATAGATATATTTGACCTTGCATTTCTTCATATTTAGGTAGCTATATAACATTGCCTCCTCACTTACTTTCGGTCTATAATGCTACAGAGTGAATCATCATGTTTTACATGCCACCAAGTGGGGGTATATTGAAAACAAGGATATCAGTCTGTAGCAGTTCTGGCAAGACTAGCTCTGAGACTTTTGAAGGCTTGAATAGGTTCATTAGGCTATAACAAAGAAGCTGACCACAACCTGAAACATTGCAGTATAGCTGGAAAATGACAGAATTAAACATACACATCTGAAACAAACAATCTGGGAGGGGGACAAAGATTTCTGGGAGAAAAGTATTTTTATCAGGATTGCAAATAGGACCGCACTCCATAAGCAGCCACTGAGAGGTGTATGTCACAGGACAAAAACAAAAACAAAAATGTATGTTGCAAATGTCACGCCCAGGATGGCAATCAAGTCTGGTTAACCATTAAGGAGAGAATGAACATTACAATGAAGGGCTGGATCTGAATTTTTGATTATGTCACTTACTTCTTAAGTTAAACCCAGCCTTAGGCAATCTATTCCAAAGAATTTACCCCCACATTAACCTGAGACCAACACAATGGCTGCTCCATCTTGGTGGGCTCTGGACAGAGAAGGTTAGCTCAACTTTCAGAGACTGAGGTCTTGAAATAAGGGTAAAAGAAAAAGTGTTTAATCTGAATCTCCCCAAATCATTGGTTATTAATAATTATTTCTCTCAAAGTCTTATGAAATTGTTGAGGGTTGAGAGATGAAGTCCAGGAACTCCAAGACTAGAGTTCCCAGACAGGGTTGTTGAGGTGGAGTACCCCTCAAGAAACTGAGTACTGGAGAAGGTCAGGGCTGTCTGGAATGAATTAGCGGATCCAAGCATTCTTTAAGTCAAGGTGGCAAAGATTTATTATGCTTTTCAGCAGGCAAGAGTTCTTAGGAAACCTGCAACCTTACAGGGGTGCAGGTAAAGTTTATATAGGATATTTGATGCCCTTTTTTGTATCTACTGTGCAGGTGTCTTACCTGGAGTTCACTGGGAAATAGCCCAAGGTGGAGGGGGGGAGGGGGATGTCACTAAGTCAAGTAATGGTCAGGGCTAACTGGGAAATACCCAGGCTGCTCCCAAAGGGAGTATACATATGTCTAGGTTTGGATACATGTGATTGGACAGAAAATAGAAAATATCTTTATGACCCAGTATACAGCCAGGTCAGCACATACACAACTGGTCAAACTAATAAATTCTGTAGGTGCAGCAGTCCACTGTATTGGGAGGAGAGAGAAGCATTTTGCTAGGGCATGCTGTCCTGTTTTGCCAGAGAGAAACTTCTAGGGATAGTGTTTTGAGGCTAGGGAGAGATGTGATTTTGGAACTGGGGGTTCCAAGCACAGGCACCCAAGCACCCCATCAACACGATCAGATGTGTGATTCAGGAAAATCACTTTGGTGGCTATTCATTCATGGAGAGATTAATGTGGAGGAATGCTTGAGGCAGAGAAACCAAAAAGGAGGCTATTTGGAATACTTCACCTGAATTAGTTATGTGAGTGGAGGGAAAGATAATGTATAAGAGGTATCATGAATAGTTTTATAATAACTGAGGAAAGAAAATCTGAGATATGTGATTTATTAACAAGGCAAACAGTTGCAAAAGAAATCAGGTCCAGGGCCCCTTTAGTAGGCACAAGGACCCCAAAGAGAGATTTACAAGGTCTTCTATAGTAAAGTACAGTTAATATTTTAAGATACGGGGACTATGCAGAGTTCAGGGACTCTGAGTAGTTGCACCACCTGTATCCTGTAAAAGTTAGGGGTACAATTATAAATTATCTTCCCCAAATCACATGACTTACAGGAAAACTAAGCTCAATTCAGGAAAACAAGATTTTAACTCCAGGAGCTGTACAAAATGTTGGCAATGATACAAAATGGAGTCAATTTGGTTTTCTCAATTCACCACTTTGATCCATGGGGAGTTTAACCTCCCAAAAAATCACTACTGTATATTAATTCTATAAGATTTTTAATAGGTTCATGGTCAGCCAAGCACACTAACATGAACCATTCTGGGACTAGTCTGGAACAGGCTTTAATGCAGCAACTAGTGCAAAGTCTAAAAAGAATTATAAGGTAGAGGGCAACAAAGGTCCATTTATGAAAGGTGTCTGCCAGGCCATTTTCTTGACACCAAGTGAACCAAGAAGAAGGACTCCACTAGGGGTTATTTGGAGTATGTAGTTGTCTTTCTGCTATAACTTGTTGAATTTTATTATGGCTGGTTTCAATTTCTCCTAATCAATTGTTATAAGAACAATATGATTGATTAATCAGAACATAAGCTTTTCCCCATGAGGCAGTAATGAAATCTAGAACCATGCAATTTCACAGGACCATCCAGGCTAACGCTACCTCAATTTGTAGGGAGTTGATAGATTCACTTGTAGCCTGGGCCAACCTTTCATTCTCAAGGGAGAGACTTCTAGCTGCCTGTTCTAGCACAGTGACCTCTATATATGAAATAAAGGAACAAAGGAACTTATCTCCACTCACATGTTGTTTTATAGGGTTCTGAGTGGTCATGATGTTCCCAGTGGAAAAGATCTTTCCTCTTTTCTGGTGCCTATACCACCATGCTCCCAAGTTCCTAATGGATTTTCTCTCTACCAATTATGTGGTGTAACTGAACACTGACAACAGTGAGTCCAAACAAGCAATTCGGAAGACACAAAAACAACTGGGGAGTAATGAGGAGAACATCTTGCTGCCACACATAAAAAGGCTGTCCAAGGGTTACAAGTCCCCAGGGAGCTTCAGACAGGAAGGATAGCCATTTTGCAGCATGCTCAGGAGGGCCCTTATACCCTGCTGTGTTAGTAGCTGGACAGTAGCCAACACCCCTAAAGGATCCCACTAAAAGGACCAACTGCTGTGCCATTGTGGGTTGTTAGCAAGAAAAACATAATTTGGAGCAGTATGATTGTCAAGTAGTGCTATACACAGGTACAGTGGCAAAAATAAAAAGGTCTCTTTTAGAAATATTTGGGAATGAAATAGTGCAATTCAAAATAGCACCCGATTTAGAGTAGCATTAATTCTCTCCTCTCGTCTAACACCCAATAAAAAGGTGAGTAAAGTTGATAGTACTGGTAATGCAATACTCTTACTTTTGTGGGCAATGGTGGAATCATTAGGAGTCACATAGAAGTAGCTATTTTCCCATATCAGTAAAGGCAATGGTCTGTGGGACTGTCCCTTTAGGTTTTTTATCCTTTTCAATTATATAGCACTTTGCTAGCAGAAATGGGTGGAAAGTCTTCAAGCCAAGGAGGTATATTGTCACTTCCTTCCATCTGTAGCTCTCCCTTCCATCCCTTGCCCTTTCACCTGACTGGGTTGTGGAATGGTCTCATTCTCATTAGGGGAGGATGAGCCACAGATCTGGGTCTCCCTAATGCATGTGATGGCATACCCAGTACTTGTGAAACCCAATAATAGCTTCTTAAAGCTATTCTCCATGAATGTTGCTAATGACACTGTCTTTTCTAATCCTCTTGTGAGCAATAGACAAGAGAAGTCCAGCCTGGGATAGAATACATAAAAACGGTAATGAGTAATGAGTAACTAATGTAGTTAGGATTAAGGCCAGAGAACAAGGCAGGGTGATACTGCTTCATGGACAGTACCCAGTCCTCCATATGAGAGGCAGGTTTCACATAGGAAATATGTGTCCAGCTGTCCTTTTACCCAATCTTGATTGCTGTTGGAGTGGTCAGTAGCTCCTAGAATGGACCTTCCAAAGCCGAATGGGTCCTGTTGGTCCTTTAGAAATTTTTGATGTAAACCTTATCTCAAGGATTAAAATAATGGAGTGAAAAGTCCAGTGGTCCAGTCTGTACTGCTGCTCCTGTCTTACGGAGTTCTCACAGCCTGATTTGTATTTTCTATAGAAAGTCACAGAGGTATTTCCTCCTAAGAGAGATACATGTACTGAAGAAAAATGTCTTGCTTGCATGGAGAGGAGGGTGTGCCCAAGAAGCATTTCAAAAGGACATATATGGAATTCCTCCCTTTGGTCTGCTGTGCAGATAGAACAAAGCCAGAAGAAGACTATCAGGCCACTTTAGATGAGTTTCAGCACACAACTTGCTAATCATAGTTTTAAACTCTTTGTTCATATGCTCAACCTGAGCTGAAATTTCAGGACTACCACTAGCAAGAGTAAATCTGCCACAGGATATAAACAGCAAAGTGGCTGCTCCTAACAGAATCACTGCAACTCAGAGGGCCAAAGCGGGGAACAATCTCTCTCAGGAGAATCTTTGCAACAAAACTACCTGTGGCCCAAGATCCAGGAAAAGCCTCTACCCATCAAGTGAGGGGATCATCAATAATTAAGCAGACTCTAAAGTGGCCAGATTTAAGCATAGAAATGGAATTAATCGGCAAATACTCAAAAGGTATATGAGCAAGGAGGCATCTACTATAGGCAATGGTGCAGAAGGTGGGCTGATTGAATGTTCTGGAGGGGGGACAAGAGGCACATACACAGGCAGTTATGGCAGTGATGCCTGGTTCAATTCAAACCCTCCTAACCGAGGCCACAATCTCTTGTGTAACAAAATGCCCCCATTCATGAACAGATAGATATACCTAGTGACAGAAGCTCTGGGGGAGGAATGGTTTGCCTTCCACGGTCCCCCAGACCCCAGAAAACCTGTTTATTCTAAAAATGTTGCTTTATTTTTGTGATTTCAGAGTCATTTTAAGCAAGAGAGAGGTCATCTTTATCAGAAGGGGAGAGAGGAAAAACATGCACAGGTCCCTCTAGGGCACTGAGTGTTGTGTCAGCTTCAGCACAACTGTTCTCTTGTGAAACAGGATTATTGGTATGGGCAGAACAGTAGACAAAGGCTAGGGCATTGGGAAGCCTCAAGGCAGATAAGAGATCTTTAATAAATTCAGAAATTTGGGAGACACCCCTCCTCGCACCCGACCCACCCCCATCTCCCCCCCCCCCCCCCCCCCCCGCCTCCAATCCCAACCTGCCTCTGCTACAGTTTCAATAGCGGCAGTTCTTTGACCAGGGGAGGGCAAGGTTTCCATCAGGTCGGGCACAGCTCCCCAGATGGGATTATAACTCCTAACAATCACTTGAAATTGGGTCATAACCACTCCTGGATCTTCATCAAGTTTGAGAGTGTCTCTTTCCAGGTAGAAAGATCAAAGGAACTGAAAGGCTAGTGATTCTTAATCCTGACCATCTAACCAGGCTGTGTTAGATTATGTACAAGACTTTCTTGAAAAGGGAAAACACCCTGTGTGTGGGCTTCTCTCACTCAAGATAAATTTAATCTCCAATTAATTCGGGAGGAGAACAAATGGGGACTCAGAGGGTGGGGAAGAGGAAGTGGCAGTAGCAGTAGCAGTAGCAGGAGTTGCCAAAAGGTGCTGCAAAGAAGTGGGAGAGGGAGCAGGGAAGATAGGATAGAGAGAAGATACCCACTGGTATGTCAGGCACATGCCATAAAAAAGGGCAGTTCAACAGAATTAGTATTCCATCTGGCTTGGATGTTTGTTTCCTATGGCTAGCCTTAGATCTTTAATTCACAATACTCAGAGGCACAGAATTGAGGCCAAAACACATTATCAGAGTAATCTCTTGCAGTTTTTGACCAAATTCAATATAACCTAATTCTTGGCTCAAACTGAAGCCTCCTCTGGTCCCATGCTAGAAGAAATTTTTCCGGGGCAGGGGAGGGGGGTGGTTCCTTTCAGTATGTACTATTGGATTCCATTATTCCCTTAAAATGACTTCTCCAACAGTATGAAGGCTTAGCTTAGCTCAGGAATTGAGCTAAGGGGCAGTCTGACCTCCAAAGTAGCCTTCTGTGGAGAAATCACGTGGTAAGAAAATGTGCCCTGAGTACCTCCTCAGAAATGCTATGGGGGAGGGGGCAGGACAGGGTCCCCTCTCAACCTTTTGCCTGTATCATTAACTGACACAAGTTGGTTGTTTGTTATCTTTCATTCTCAAAGAGAATATATTTTTCTTTTTCCCTCATTTTCCCTCCCTTGTCAGTCGAAAAAGACGTGTTAACAAACTTACCACAATCCTCTAAATTTTGTTTGTTTATTTTTTCTGCATTGAAATGTAGAATTCTACAGAGAAGTTGATATACTTTCAAAAAAATAAAAAGACTTGCAAAGGCGACAGTTATCAAGGTTTTCTAGATTACCTCTTTTCTTATGTAGGGAAGTTCTTAAAATGGTCAAAGTCTATAGATGTAGGTGACATCTATTGGTGAGAATAGTTGTTCTGCAACCACGTAAACTCAGTGCTACATTACGTTCCTTTCTGTGATGTATCTCTATCCGAACTCTGAGAATTTCAGAAAAATATTTTTCATTTCCTTGTTTGTCTTCTTTCTACTTCCCATTGAAATCAAATGTGCTTCTTCATCACACAGAACATGCAATATATATTCCTGGTTAATGTGTGATGCTACACGTCTTATGCGGATGCAAGCAGCATGACAATCATGATGACATTTTTTTTTCCCCACATCCTATTTGTTATTCTTATCTTTTCATTTGCCTGGTATTCTTTATTTGGGTCAAAGAGATGCTCTAGTTTTCTTCAAAGATCTTTTTCTTCCTAACTGATTCTTGGAGGTGGTCACCTGAATTCTTTTGTAGGCTTCACAGGCCTATTTAGATTCTTGATTATGGTCTTGAGAGATATAGGAATAGCCCAAATATAGAAATCCTTGGGAGGAAAAACACAAAAGCCAATGCCCCATGCTAAGTGAGAGAACATCCAGCTCATTTCTGGCATAAGGTGGAAAATGTAAGAGATAACAACATTTTTTTCCAGAATTCCATTAAATTCAGCTAGTTATAAAGCACTCTGCTAAGCACCAAGAATACAAAAACGAAAAGAAAAACAGTCCTTGGCCTGAAGTAGCTTTCTTTCTTCTACAGAATCACCAAAACACACAAATAAGTAAATATTTAAATGCTCTAAAGGATGACAGTCTATCTATGCCTGCCTGAGCTCTGGGGCTCTTGCCTTTCTCCTCCCCTAAGTTCCCCACAGGGGCATCCATCCAACACACTGGATGCTTTTCTCATTTCTCCTCATACATCAGGAATCCTAATGGAACACCCATGCATCCACCTAGCCATCCCTCACCCTCTCCACATGATTAACCCATCTTCTCTTTGTGTCATCTGTTTGCCTAATGGCAACTTTCATTCCTAGTCTTCAAAGCTCTTCATTTGTTATATGTTACATCAAGTTCACAATCACCATGCACCTCTTCATTCATTGTCTTCTGTGGGATATTCTTTTATTTTTTTTTTTAGCAAATCCCAAAAATCTACAAAATAACTTTTTGTTTTTTGTTTTGTTTTGTTTTTTGCAGAGTGAAGAACATGAAAAGGCTAGGAGTGATAAAGAAGGGTTTTATGTAGGAAGTAGCATCAAAGCTAATCCTTGAGGAAAGCTCAGGATTCCAAAAGGAAAAGAAGGAATGTATTACATACAGGGCCCTGTACAAAAGTACAGCGGTGGAAGTTGGAACAACTGGTTCCTGGAATCTGAGTATAACAATGTATAACAATGTCGCTTGAATGTAGAGTACTTAAAAACAAATAATGTACGATATGTCTATAGAATTAGCCTGGAGTCAGATTATAAAGGGTTTTAAGTCAAATGAAGGAGTTTGAATTTTTTCTAGGAGCAATAGGGAGCCACAGAAGCTCCTTGAATGAGAGAAATATGGATATATCTATTTTTAAAAAAAATATCCATTTAGCTATTATGTGAAGAAAGGGCTACAGAAAGATGGAAGCAGGAAAATCAGATAGGAGGTGAGAGGCGATGAGTGCCTGAACTAGAATAGTATCTATACAAGTAAAAAAAGGAAATGGAAGCAAAGAAATAATATGGAAACAAAATTGACAAGACTGAGCAACTAGTTACATGGGGGGAGTGAAGGAGAGCAAAATGTTGAGGATTCCTCTCTGGATTGAGGATTACTCTGAGGATCGCTGAGTTTATTAACATGAGTGACTGGAGAGTTGGGAGGTGCCTTTCACAGAAATAGAGAAATTAGCAGAAAAGATGGTATTCTAGCTCATGCCTAAAATAGGCTGGTCCGACGGTTCAGGCACAGGGTTGGAATGCAAATGAAACATTTGTGGATCATAAAAAATTAAATAAAAGGTTTACTTAAAGGCAAAATATTTGAAGTAGATGTGATTGCTGATTCAGATGAATACCACAACCTTCACCACAGCTAGTTTAACCATGGGGATTCCATCAAGCCTAAGGAACATCAGGTTCCTGCAGGGGTTTATGCCTCAGGTAAGCAGAAAGAAATGCCACTAATTCCAGTCATAGTTCTCTGTAGTAATCAAGTCCCCAAAGATAGCTTCTTCGCCCCTTAAAGATAAACCAGCTCAGTCTATGTAAAACAGATGCTTCCACCACAAATGGTTTTAATGTACAGATAATGACCGCTATTCAAATGGCTATGACAGATTTTCCCTAAATTATTTACTCTGTTAGTCTAACCAATTCCCAGAAAAACCATTGCAACAAATTTTGCCCTAGATTACCTGCTGACCCTGCTGAGTACCTTTCTGTGAAAAACCAAGGAAAGTCTAAGATTAGTGGCAGCTGTTGTTATTGTAGCTTTCTCTCCATATCAGTAGATAGCTTGGCCTCGTATTTTACAGTGAAGATAGAGATCATCTGGACCCAGTTTCCTCACTTTCCTCCCCCCTCTACCTTACATTTCTACTTACCTACTACACCTTTCTGATCCCCTTAAAATGCACCCATATCCTCCAACTTCTCCCCTTCTTTTGCAGAAGAACCTGTGTCTCTTCTCATTTCCAAAGCAAATCCATCTACCTCTTACAGTTAATCACTTCCTCCGTTTGATCTCTGCACCCTATTTTCTCCCATTTCCATCAGAAATTTCCCCCATTAATTTCCCTCTTTCTCAAATGTTTTCTCTTCCTAATTATTAGAGCCTTCCTGGTGACTACAATATTATTTAGATCTTTCCTTTTAAAAAAATGTCCTTCCCATAACACCATCATTCCTTCAAACTACTATCCCAACTCTTTTCTTCTTTTCATTGCCATACTTTTAAGAAAAAATAGTCAATCCTTATTGACAACATTTATTCACAAGCAGCTCCTTAATACCTTGAAATATGGCTTTCAAACTCAACATGACCAAAACTATTCTCTTTGGTAACACAAAAGACCTCTCAGTGACCAAATCTAACAGCCTTTCTAGTTGACACAGTGCAGTTTTTGGTTTCTTCCTTTTATCTCAGTATCCTTCCCTGACTAGCTGCATGATCTTCCTAGGGTAGGTAGGCATCCCTAAGTCTTTGTCCTCAGTCTTCTTCATCTTTTCTCTCTCCATATAGAGTACCTGAATAGCTCTGATCCAAGAGCTGTCATTTCTCTGTTGCCTGAGTTACTCTGAATCTTAGACCTAGAAGACCTAGATCATTGAGGATTATCTCTTTTCACCATTGTCATCATGTCAAAACATCAATTCCTGGCAATATCTCTTCCCTGGTCTTGTCCAGTTCTGCTTTGGAGGTATTAGTTCTGGTCATACTGTAAGTGACTCATTGTGCCACCCTAAGAACCTTCCCTTGTCATTCCTGCCTTTTGCTCTCTTTAGTGTCTTCAAGTAAGCCGTCCTTTTCTATCTTCAACACCTACTATGTGCCTTTGTGGCCCCAGCACCAATTGTGTTACACTGCACATAGTAGGTACTTCAGAAACATCTATTAAGTGGATATGAATATTATAAAATTAAATAGCTAATTAGTGTCAGAGCCAGGGCAAGAACTCAGACCCCCCGACTTTCCATGAAATGCTCTTCATAGCATTCAATATTAAAATTAGTGTGAAAATTCATGAAAAAGATATAGCATGACATAATGGAAATATTACTCATGGGACAGGAAAAGGAAGGAAGGAAGGAAGGAAGGAAGGAAGGAAGGAAGGAAGGAAGGAAGGAAGGAAGGAAGGAAGGAGGGAAGGAAGGAAGGAAGAAAAGAAGGAAGGAAAGAAGGAAGGAAAGAAGGAAGGAAAGAAGGAAGGAAAGAAGGAAGGAAAGAAGGAGAGATAAGAAGGAGGGAGGGGAAAAGAGTACAAGTTTTTATCAGGTGCTTACTATGTGCCAGGCGCTATGCCAAATGCATTATACATATTATCTCCTGTGATTCCCACAACAATCCTATGGAGAAAAGGTTATTATTATCCCCATTTTATAATTGAGGAAACTGAGGTAGACAGAGGTAGTGACTCTACTAGGGTGACAAAGTTAGTAAATGTTTGAGGTTGGATTTGAACTCAGGTCTTCCTAACTCCAGGCCCACTGGATAATACTGAAAGAGCATTTTAAATTTCCTCTGCCTCAGTTACTCACATGTCAAGGGGAAATAAAATGTCCTAGTTTCCTCATAGGGCATTGTAAGGTTCAAAAATATTCATGTAAGTGATTGGTACTTGCATAGAAGGAGGCAGAATAGTTAATGCCATTAAGGAGGGGGAAAGGGAACAGGTGCCAAAGATGCTATAAGCATCTCAGGCTGAGAAGAAAAATAGCAAGTAAAAATAAGATGGAGGGAAATTCACAAATAGTAATTATAACTTTGAATGTGAATGGGATGAATGTATCTATGAAATGGAAATGGACGACAGAATGGATTAAAAATCAGAATCCAGAGGAACAGCTAGGTGGTGCAGTGAGTAGAGCACTGGCCTTGGAGTCAGGAGGACCTGAGTTCAAATCCAGCCTCAGTCACTTGACACACTAGCTCTGTGACCTTGGGCAAGTCACTTAACCCCAATTCCCCTGCCTTCCCCCCTGCAAAAAAAAAATCAGAATCCAACAATATGTTGTTTACAAGAAACACATTTAAAAATGAGAGATGCACACAGAGTTAAAATGGAGGACTGGAGTAGAATTTATTATGTTTCAGCTGATGCAAAAAAGGCAGGGGTAGCAATTATGATCTCAAGCAAAGTTATGGCTAAAATAATATAATTAAAATAGATAAACAGGGTAGCTCTATTTTGATAAAAAGGTACCATAGTCAATGAAGCAATATCAATACTGAACCTATAGGCATAGGTAGTTTCTAGATAAAGGTTTCATATCTAAAATATGTAATGAACTTTATCAAATATATAAGAATGCAAGTCATTCCCTAATTAATAAATGGTGAAAAGATATGAACAGGCAGTTTTCCAATGAAGAAATCAAAACAACATAGTCATATGAAAAATACTCCAAATCATTATCGATTAGAGAAATGCATATGTAAACAACCTTGAGATATCATTTTACACTTACCAGATTGGCTAAAATGATAAAAGGGGAAAGTGACAAATGTGGAAAAAAATAAGAGGTAAATGTTTAGTTAAATAATTTGCCTTCTATGAAATCTGGAAAGAATGGGAAAAAATAAGAAAAACTATGGAAAAAAAGAAAAACTAATTCATTGTTGGTGGAATTGTAAAATGACCCAACCATTTTGGAGAGCAATCTGAAATTATGCCCAAAGAGTTATTAAACTACCTATCCTTTGACCCACCAATATCACTACTTAGTCTATTTCCAAGGTTGATTAGGGGAAAAGTAAAAGAATCTCTATGTTGTAGAATGTTAATAGCAGCTCCTTTTTATGGCGGCAAAGAACTGGAAATGACAGGAATTCCTATCAATTAGGGAATGGCTGAACAAGTGGTATATAATTGTGATCGAATATTATTGTACTATAAGAAATGATTAGCTCAGTGATTTTAGAAAAACATGGAGAGACTTGCATGAAATAATGAACAGTGAAATGAGTAATGCCAAGAGAACATTGTATAAAGTAATAACACTATTTTTTAAGAACAACTTGGAATGAATAAGTCATTTTGACTATTACAAATACCCAAATTAACTTATAAGGACATAATGAAGAAAGACTCTATCTGCAACTAGAGAAAGAACTGATAAATAGAAGTAGGAATAAAACAATTTTACATATATATGCATGTGTGTATGGATGTATGTATATATATATATATATGTATATATATATACACACACACACACACATATGCACGTATATATACATCTACCTATTTGTGTCTAATGGTAGCCATCTCTAGGGCAGGAGGAAGGGGTGATGAGGGAAGAAAAAAAGAAATTTAAATGATTTTTGTTGCATATTTGAAAGGAATAGCAAGTCATGCATGGTGAATTTGCAATTTCATGTACAATCATCTTTTTTGGTACTATGTTATGGAAATGCTTATTTTATTCCATAAATTAAAAATAAAATATAAGTGGATAGATAGATACATAGATAAAAGTCATCCCAGCAGGTAGAGGACACAGAAGACAGTTGTGGCCACTGGCCACATGAAACTGAGTAGAAAAGGAGGATTCCTACAAAAGCAATAACAGTAGTAGGCCTATAGGAGTTTAAATGTTTCCATGAAAGATGATATGTGTAATTCATGAGACCTTTCTCAGTATTAGCATAGTTGAAGGGAATATACATATACCTAGACAGAGGGCACAGGATGAGTTGAATATGAAGGGATGATACCTAAAAAAATTAAATTAAGGGATGAGAGAGGAATATATTGAGAGAGGGAGAAAGGGAGAGATAGAATGGGGTAAACTATCTCACATAAAAGTGGCAATAAAAAGCAGTTCATTGGAAGGGAAGAGGGGGCAGGTGAGGGGGAATGAGTGAATCTTGCTCTCATTGCATTTAACCTGAGGAGGGAATAACATGCACATTCAATTGGGTATCTTACCCCACATGAAAGTAGGGGGAAGGGGATAAAAAAGGGGGACAATAGAAGGTAGGGGAAATAGGAGGAGGAAGTAATCGAAAGCAAACACTTTTGAAAAGGGACAGGGTCAAGGGAGAAAACTGAATAAAGGGGGACAGAATAGGAGGGAGGGAAATATAGTTAGCCTTTCACCGCATGACTATATGGGAGTGTTTTGCATAATGATACATGGGTGGCCTATGCTGAATTGCTTGCCTTCTTAGGGAGAGGGAAGAGGGGAGAGAATTTCGAACTCAAAGTTTTAAAAGCAGATGCTCAAAAAAAAAAAGGTTGTTTTGTGTGCAACGGGGAAATAAGATATACAGGCAATGGGGCAAAGAAATCTATCTTGTCCTATGAGAAAGGAAGGGGAAAATGGATGGGGGGAGGGGAAGGGGGTGATAGAAGGGAAGGCTGACTGGGGAACAGGGCAATCAGAATATATGCCATCTTGGAGTGGGGGGGGAGGGTAGAAATGGGGAGAAAATTTGTAACTCAAAAATCTTGTGGAAATCAATGCTGAAAACTAAAAATCTCAAATAAAAAAAATGTTTCCCTGAAGAAATTTTCAGGTGACAAGGTGAATGACAAACCACTATCAGTTGAAAATGAGACTATTGAAGGAATAGATTGAAAGAAAGACTGCTGGGATGGGATAGTGGAAGCAAAAAGAAAGACGGAAGAGGTAAAATGTTGAGTTAAATAATTTGTCATCTATGAAATCTGGAAAGGATGGGAGAAGGGGAAAAAAAAGAAAAACTATAAAAAAAGAAAAACTATGCATCTTCTGTCAGAGGGGATGACAAGAGGATCTCTTCAAAGAAAGATTCATAATGAAGATAACAATGGAAGCTTTCATCCATTGATGGATGATGCATCCATCATGCAGTTATTCAGCAAAAGATATGTTGTGAGAATAGTGATAAGCTTCCAGAAGAATCCTCTTAAGGACATATTTGCAGTACGTTAGGAACTTCCCATTTCCTCTTTTCCAGGCAGGGGTGCTTATGTCCACCAACTATAGGCTGTGTTCCAGTCTCACTCTGACTCCACTATGGGAGTCTAACCCACTTGGCTTTCTTCATGTTTCTCACACATGGCACTCTATCTCCTGTCTTAGTACCTTTGTTGTTTCCCATAGCTAGACCGCAGTCTCTCTTCACATTGGTTTCTTAAAATTCCTGTTTCCTTCAAAGTACTGATCAAGTACCACTTTTTACAAGAGACCATTCCAGACTTCAACACCCTCTCCACAACTCCTAGTGCCTTCCCTCTACTTTGAATCACTTTTTTATTTATTTTGTACATACCTATAGATATATTACATAGTGCTCCATCAACACTAGATTGTAAGCTCTTTGGGTAGGAATTTTTTTATGTTGTCTTTGTATTCCTGGTACCTATCCTAGCACCCGGCACATAACAGGTACCTAGATACCTATATATTCTTATTAAATAAAGTATTATTAGATAGTTGATTGATATTGCATGGTAATTGTAAAATAAAGAAGCCTTGCTATCTATTCATTTTATGCTTGAATACATTACCCTTTTGTGCCTGTATTCTAGCTTCTGCTACCATGTTTCTCTTGGCTTAGCCTACTGTTCTTTTGTTTCCCATCACTCTAGTTTTGGTTTCTGATTACTATAGTCACCTGTCCTAGATTATAACCTAACCATCCAACATAAAGTCTAGGTATGTCTATCTGCTCCTCTCTGCCAGCACTGATGCTCTAGAATAAAGAATATGCTTTGTACCTGCACCTCTGGTACTCAATGATCTCTATTCTCTTCTCCTCTTGTCATGATTCTTTCTAAATCAGACCAGGGATATGTCAGTTTTCTCTGTCTAGTCTAACCAATCTCATGGTCCTAACTTATCATCTGTTACATCCTATTGCCACACAAATCTCGGAACTGAAACAGTAATTTATATCTCTGAAATTAAAGAGTTGGGTAGGAGTGGGAGCAGAAGAAAAACTGGATTTAACTTAGAAAACATTTTAGAAGATAAAAGAGACAGATCATCTGAGAGAATTCTGTGATAATTCTACCTACAGGAGGGGAACACAGCTTAAGGCTCTATCCATTCTTACTAGGAAAGAAATAATGTCTTATTGAAAAAAGAAACCAAGGCATTGCCAACTGGTTAAAGAGAGGCTCTGATATTTTAGCCATTCCAATAAAAGCAGCAGACTAGTTGGGGGCAAACTATAGAAAATGAGTGAATTAGGACAGTCATAAGAGATTATTAAGCATTTACAATGAGCCAGGTACTGTGCTGAGGATACAAAGACAAACAAGACAGTCTCTACCCTCAAGGACCTTACAATCTAATAATATATGTGTTTTCTTCCCACCCATCATCATGTTAGCTCCTTGGCGGTAGGGACTGTCTTGTTTACTCGTATTTATATCCCCAAAGCTTAGCACAGAGTCTGACCCATGACAAAATATTTAAAGGCTATTGTTTTCTATCTATGACCAACAGATCCAAAGTAAATACAAGAAACTTAGGAGGAGTGGTCCTCTTCAAGAATGAAGGACAAACCACAGTGAGCAAAGAGCTACAGGATAATAGACTGATGTATTTCTTCCATGGACAATGGTAGAACTGATTTGATCATGTTTTCAAAACTAATAATATGGATGGGAAGTAGTGGAGGGACTTAGAGAGGGATAGATGAGAAGTAAGGAGTAAAGTGAAGCATTACTTAGGCCTATGTGAAATAATGGGCCAGGAGAGAGCCACCACTGAGGCCCTATGCCAAAAGTTCTAAACATAAAATGTTCAAAATCTACAGAGCATGGTCTCTGATCTGGGAGAAAAAAGGGGTGGACAGGCTATGAGGAATATAGCCAGGGAAAGGGAAGCAGATGTCACTGTGAGTAGGAAACATGAGTGCAGAGTCATGGGGAACAGATGACTGGTTGCAAACAGCTGTGATGATTCCTAAGCCCAGACAGTGAAAGCCATTCACGCACATGCTATGTCCTGGGCAAAACCTGTATTACTGTTCCAGGTTAGGGTGGGAGAGAGATACAAGTGATCTTTCTCCATCTCCCTCCTCTTTCTCTGGAGAGGAGCACATTAAGGTCTTTTGCTTTCCAGTGGTCTTGGGAAGTTTCCATTGTTTCTGAAACTAGTGGGTACAATAAAGCTGTTGATCAATAAACACATAAGGCTGTATATTACATCATAACTAATACTTGCAGATATAGAGCAGAAGAAAGAAAAGCAGAGGGATTAATTCTCCTTTCTAGGAATGAGAAAAATCTTGCCTAAATGAGTTGGGCTGGGTGCTTGGGCATCATTATTTGTAGAAGTTAAGGGAGAGTGGAAGGTACTAGAGTCTAGCACAGATATCCTTAGAAATAAAACTTCAAGATGGTAAGCATTGTAAACTATGTAACTATGTAAACAGTTTACCTGGAGATGCCATTTGGCTGAAAATACTTGAAAAGGAAGATACCATTTTTCACAAAAGAGGATGGCAGGAGTTGCTTCAGGGTGGGAAAAAACACACTTCTGAAAGGGTGCCCCATGGAAGCTCTCTGTCCTAACAAAGGTAGGAAGATTGAATTATCCAGATTGGCTCTGCTCTGACCCAGGAGATGATGGACAGCTCAGGCTGATTAACTCTCTAGTGCCACCTATTGCTTTCTCACATCATTGCCAGAAGTATGGTACCTACAGGGAAGAACTGCTAACACAGAGAATTGAAATACTCTCACTCCAGACAAGGGGACAATCACAGGACCATAGATTTTGAGATGGATGAGACATTTAAGGTCATTCATTCTAACCCTTTCATTTTATATTTGAGGAAACTGAGGCTCACGATGGTTAAGTGACTTCCCAAAGGTCGCTGAAATTGCAAGTCTACAAACCTATGACTCAAATCCTTGTGCTCTGACTCTAAATTCATTGTTCTTTTCATCATTAGGATCCTCATATTAACATCAAGGTACCAAAAGAGATCACAGGCTCCCCCTAGTGTCCAAGAAAAGGCAATATGGACAACGAGGGCAGATAGCAATGACAGAGTGACAATGAGAATGGTGAAATAGACACAAAATAGAAGTAAAAGCAACATTGATGGAGAACTAGGAGGAACAAAGTTCTTCAGAGCTGCAGATCAGAGACAGGAACTAGGTGGAGAGTGCACAACACAGAGAAAACACAAAAGACTTCCCAGTTGGGGCATCAAGACTTAGCTTAGGCCCCATAGATCATGAAGCAAACCCCTACAATCAGTGCAGCCAACTCTCCAGGGGCAATTTCATATGGGATCACAGGCTGAGAACTAGAAGGGACCTCAAAAGCCATCAAGCCCAACTCCATCATTTTCAAATGAGGAAAATATGGCACAAATTAAATGTTAAGTGATGTACCTAGAGCCAAATAGCTAGTAAGTGTTTGAAATGGAACTTAAACCCAGGTTTTCCTGGGCTCAAATCCAATGTAGCATCCACTTTCTCATTTGTAAATAATGACAGTATGAAAGATTTCCTCATACTGAGATTGTAAGGGGTGCTGGATGATAACCAAGGTTTGGGACCTAATGAAGCTCAGGATTAAAGTCCATTGACTACAGAACTGTAAAGTGCTTCTTAACAATTCTAACCTATTTTAAAAATCATAAAACCTATACCGATTAATCCATAGGAGGTTTAGCCCAAAAATAATT
Source organism: Trichosurus vulpecula (assembly GCF_011100635.1). Classification (NCBI taxonomy): domain Eukaryota; kingdom Metazoa; phylum Chordata; class Mammalia; order Diprotodontia; family Phalangeridae; genus Trichosurus; species Trichosurus vulpecula. Next base: position 200,421,117 of record NC_050579.1, read on the forward strand.
TATTAAAAACATCCTTTTGCTGTTATTCAGCCAGAAGCCTCCTAAGCGGGGATTTAATGCCAGCTGATCAGGATTTTGAGTTAAATTATTTCCTAAGGTTTGTAGATGGAGCCTTGAGGCAAAAGAGGTATGAAACTCTGCAAAAGTAACCAGGGACCTTCATGTCACATAAAAAACAATGAGATGCAAGAATAGTATAGAGACACAGATGACAAGTAGAAGATAAATAGGAGGTGTAGCAAGAAAAGGGCAAGGAAACTGTGTCCTTACATAGGAAATGAGATAAGGTAGAACTGCTTTAGAAGAAAAAAGAAAGAAAAAGTTTTGCCTGACATCTGATATACAAGGAGAAAAGCCCATAGAACAGTTTGAGAAATTACTGGTAATAAATAATATTAGTTAATGCTAACAAGAACTCTTATTTACATAGTACTTTATCATGTCTAAAGTCCTTTTCCTTACTACAGTCCTGAGGTAGGGAGAAAAAGTATTGTCTCCATTTTATAGATGAGGAAATGGAGAAGTTAAGTTGGAAAAGGCCAGAGACAACAAAAACAACAGGCATACTATAGGCATAGTGTGATGGTGATGATGATGATGATGATGATGATGATGATGATAAGCATTTATATAGTGCCCTAAGGTTCAGAAAACACTTTAAAAATATCCATTCCATCCTCACAACAACTTTGGGAAATATACTATTATTGTCCCCAATTTGCAGATGAGGAAAATGAGGTAGGTTGAGGTTAAGTGTCTAGACTAGGGTCACACAGTTAGTAAGCATCTGAGGCTGAATTTAAACCTGTCGTGACACCAAGTCTGGAGCTCTATCCAGTGCACACTGATCCTCCTCTAATCATTGATTTATTGGAATGGGTAATCCCCAGATGAGGAAACTTCCTGAACCAATATAGATTGACCCACTTTCCACAATGAATGGAATGAATGCCTAAAGCACTAAGACATTAGATGATTTATATAAAATCATATAGTCAGTATATATCAGAGGCAGGACTGGAATCCAGGTTTTTCTGAGTCTGGGGCCAGGTCTCTACAAAATATGACATGCTGTCTCTCTGGGGCACATGAAAGACTTGGTTCCAATATAGGAAGAAGTGAGAGACAATACAGTTTTGGAGCCCAGAATAGGGAATAACATAGAAGCTGAACAAATGGATGCTATAGCAAGACGTTAAAAAGGTCCGGAAGAAAGGAGAATGCTCAGACGAAGGTTTAAAGAAAGAATAAAATACTCAAAAATGTGAATGGTTGTTGTCCTTCATTCTTGAAGAGGACCAAAATGACATCGGTATGCTAGAGTCAAGTTTCAGTGTGTCCAACTGTGGCTGATCAGAACAATATGAGCTGGGAATGGTCTACCACAGGTCGGCCACAAATAGCATGTGGATATTTGGGATGGCTTCTCTAAATTTACACATCTTGCACTTCTTCTGAGCTATTTCAATTAGGCTTTGGTAATAGAGCATAGTACCTTCTCTGATGTGGGCACACCATGCTGAGTGGTCCTGTGCCAGCGTCTCTCATGTCACAAATCAATTCCTAAGTTCTTAAGAGAGACCTTGAGAGCATCCTTGTATCACTTCTTCTGACCTCCATGTGAAACTCAAAAATATAGATAAGATACAACTCAAGAGTAGAAACTTGCAGTGTGAATAACATATGAAGTCAGAAGGCTAAACCCCAAGAGAACTATATTTCATTTAGAACTTCAATGGGACCACGAGCTCGCTCATCAATGGGTATACTCTTTCTACTAGTACAGATGACAACAATCCAGATAAAATAATACACACATAGGACCTGGGTTCAAATCCCACTTCTCTCACTTTCTACCTGTGTGACCTTTGGCAAGCCATTTAACATGTCTAGGTTTCAATTTCCTCTTCTGTAACATGAGAGAGTTGGACTAGATAGCCAGTAAGGTCCTGTCTCCCTCTAAATCAATGATCTAATAATTCTATGAATTGGGTTCAAATACTTCCCCTTGGGCTCACTAGTTGTGTGTACTTGTATAAATTACACGACCCTCTTGGGTCCCAGTTTCCTTCTCAGTAGAATGATGAGGTTGGACAAGATGGTCTTTGATTTCTCTTTCTATTCTATAGCTATCTTGTCCATATCCCATATAATGGTACCACCTAATATACTTGAAATGTATCTTTCATGCAATGAAATTATTATCTCTTGTTCTCCTTATAAAACCAACCCATTTTTCCTGATCATACATTTCCTAGATGATGTCATTCGCATGACTCCTTGAAGGCTGATCAGCAATGGTGAACAGGCTTATAGTATATTCATGTCCACAACATCTATTGCCCATCCTTTAGATTGTTCACAATTGTGATTCTTCAGATATTATGATGTTTTATAGTTTTCACCCAGTAGCATCACTGAGAGAAGATCAGTATTTTTAAGTATGGTTTTTTCATTTGTTTTGGAATTGGGGGAGAGGGAGGAATGTTGAAAGTGCTGCTCGATCCCTTAAGTGAATTTCAATCACCCTCTTCCTCTTTTAAGGAACAACAATGTTCCAGCCTAGCTCATTGTTCAAAATAAATGTGTAGATGGAATAAATCAATATTCTCCCCATCCAGTAGTAAATCATACCCCCAACAATAAGCATTCTTCATCTACCTTTTTCTCCTCTGTGTTAATTGATTGACTATTCAATTGAACTCATGTTTGGTTGTGGACCTTATTAAGGAAACCCCGTAGTATTCTGGGACTTGATAAAATGAGAATAGTGTCATCCACAAACAATACTACCTGGATAACCTTGTCATCTATAGACAATCCTTCTTCTATTCAGACTCTGTGCTGACCTCCTCCATAACAATGTAGGTCACTTTTGACAACAATAGTCTCTCTCTTCTATGCCTCATTTAATATTGATAATCAGAGGATCTTTAAACAAACTTGTCTATGATAGAAATAGTATAAATTTAGTACAAGAAATGATGCATAAAATGGGAAATATTATAAATAAATGGTTTATATTTTCAATTCTTATTACTAATCAATAGGAAAGGCAGCCATTTGGGGTGAGATTTTAGTTTAATGTAATGCAGATGCATCAGATATGGATGGAAAATACATGGTATGAACGGGGAAGGAAAAAAGAGTAGTTTTAAAAGTGTTATTCGTATGTTTCCTATCACTTCCTCTCTTCCCCCTCCACAATAAAATATTTTTTAAAAGAATGGGAAAAATATTTAAGGTTACTACACCTTTCCTTTCCTGAACATGATGGAAACAGAGGTTGGGAGACAGGTGAAAAAGAATTACGACTCTATCTTGATGAACAAGCAAATCAAATATTTAGAATGAGTCTGCAATTAAATAATAAGACTGAACAATTTAGAAACTTATTCCAATAGTCTGGAATACATTTACCACCACCACCCCCAAAAAGATGACAGGAAATGTGCCAGGAGGACTTACATGAGAGAATGAAGAGACTGTGAAATATAAAATGAAAGTTGTCACTTTTTCTGATCATCCCCAAATTACTTTACTGAAAGCTGAGAAATCTTGAAGAGGTACGGAGAATGAAGAAATTCCTGCTAGAAGAGGCAGAAGCTAAAATTTAAAATCCTGCCAATATAATAAGAAAAATAATATGTAAATATGTCACAGTAACAAACCTGTGAGATTGAATGAGAAAGTATCTAAGTTTCCTTCTTAAAAACATAAATCTTCAGCAAAAGTGTTATCCCAAAATATCATCTGGTGTGAAGGTGACCTACAGTTCTTAAAGACTCTGCCCCCTGGCACACAGGTTCTAACAAGTAGTACGCTGTAAGTACAGTACCAAAGGACCTGAGTTAAACCCTGCCTCTGGAACTTCCTGCCTGTGTGACTGTGTCACTAACCTTCGCTGAGTCTGTTTCTTCATCTGTAAAATGGGAGGTTTGTAATAGATGACTTTTGTGGTGCCTTCTAGCTCTATATCTATGATCCTATAAGCTTACCAAACTGGAAAGTTTGGCCCCCAAAACATAATATGCCTGCTGTTTAAGGATAAGCTTAACCAAGTATAAAAAGGATTGCCACTAGGTTTTTACTTTTGCTTTAAGGTTTGTTTTCTTTTTGCTATGGTAAACCCTGAAAAAAAATAAAAAGACGTTATTACCTTTATCATTTGCCAGACCTCTTCTTCTGCGGTGATAGGTGGAGAGAGAGAAAAGAAAGTTTTGAAAAATCCCACAAATTGCTTAGAAATAATTCAGTTTAACTATTGGTGCTCTTAATGTGTGATGTTTTTTGAATGAATAGTGAAATACCACACTGGAGAAATTGAACCGCATCAAAATTTATATTGTTCTATAAATGAAACTAAAAGAAATAGCTATGTCTATTCGCCAAAGAGAGTACAATAATGGAGTGGTCACAATCAGTTTCATCATGCTTCCCAAAACAGTAAGAAAAACCATTCCTTGGGACCCTTGGTCATCTTGTCTCACAGAGTTTATGATGAGCACAAGCAGAGACCACTTTAAATGTAGTTGCAGCATATATATGCCAGCTTCTTTTCCAGAGGATGAAGTAGAGGAATCCTATTAAAGAACTTAACAAGATTCTACAAGCTAAACTACCATGAACTCTGATGCCCAGTGACTTGAAAGCAAAAGTGGGTTCAGGGAAGGATAGCAACAACTATGTTGGAAAATATGATTTAGGATTAAGAAATGAGAAAAGCCAAAAGCTAAGTGACTACTTAGGTGCTTCATATCTATGTATCAAGAACAATTTTTTTCAAGAAGAAAATTAATGACAGGTGTTAAAGACTGAACAGTATAACAAATGAAATTGAAAAAAAAATCTTAAGTCAGGAAAGGCATATATAGTAGATGTGCGTGCATAGGTAGATGTGTGTGAATTTGTCATTGTTAATATGCTCTCTCTCTCTCTATCTCACACACACACACACACACACACACACCCAGTAATACAACATGGCAGATAGTGTCATCCTTGGAGTCAGAAAAATTAGGATATTCATGTGTTGCCTCTGACAGGCACTGCTGTGTGACCTTAGAAAAGTCACTTAACTTTTGTCTTAGACAACTATAAAACTACAAGCTTCAGAGCAATCACATATGTGCATCGGTAGAATGAGCTCATTATCAGGGTTCCTCTTCCAATGACATCACAAGTTCAGAGACAAAGACAAAAAGTCAAAGAGAGAGGCAGAAAGATAGACAGTGGCAAGCAGGAACAGATGTGCAGAGAGACAAACAGAGACAGAAAGTAGACAGATAGAAGTAAACAAAGACACTGAAAAGAAATAGACAGACAGACAGACAAAGAATGTGAAACCAGAACGAGCAAAACATATCAAAGTTATTAAAATCTTAATTCACATTGAAAATTTCTCTTTGCTAATATCTTAGAATTTGTTTTTGTTTTTGTTTTTTTTTGTTGTTTTTGTCACTGTGCACCAAGGCTTGTGTTATCTTGGTTTCTACTATCTTTTCATGAGATTTTTGTTTTTATACCAGACAATTTCATTAGTAGAGGGAACTCCAAATGATGAAATTCCCTCTACTATGGCAAATATGTACATGCTCTGTAATGTAGTCATAGAGGATTAGTCAAAGCACTAAGAGGTTAAATGACTTGCCCATGGTCACACAGCCAATGTGATTCAGAACCAAGACTTAATACCTGATCTTAATAACTCTGAAGCCAAGTGTCCATTACTCCAAAATATTATATCTATAGAATAAATATGGGTGTATACATATTTATACATGTAGACAGCTTAGCATGGTGGCTACAGAGAGAATCTTGATGCCAGGAAGAGCTGGCTGTGTAATCAAGGGCAAGTCACTTAAGCTCTCAAAGTTGGCAACTCAAAAACTACAAATTGCGGAGATGATGCCAACCTATAGTAATATATGGACTTTCCTCCCCTGGAAATTCCTTATATTGATCAAATCACAGATCTAATTAGTAGACATACTTATGCACGTATATAGATGGTTCAGCTGTGTCATCATTGATTGGTAAAGAACTTCTAATGCAAAAATCCCTCAAGCAATGAAGATTGGCACTTTCTTTGCAACTTACAGTCTTGAAGGACCAAAAGGATATTAGTGTAGTCCTTTTGAGAAATTCCACAATTTTCAGTTATTACAAGCTGTTCATTGTTCCAAAAGCCCGTCCTTTTAGTACGAACTTTCCCCCAGTAATGGCATATAATTAAAAATCATGAAGCGTTGCTATATTAAAACAGTCAAAATTTTACACAATTCAAATGGTAATTGAAAGATTCTAATGTATGGTAAATTTAAGTAAACTACAACTTATTACTAAACTAAAAGAAAAACTAAGTCAAACAATTAAATATACCAAACAGATGTATATGTGGACATGGTGGGGAGGAGGTACTCCAGGGAAAAATAGGAATAGGGATAGACAAAAATGTTCTCCAGTCTTCACAAGTAATAAATAACACATGAACAGTCCAAGTGCTCCACTGACGTTCATAAAGTAGTTCACTATTTAGAGGAATGACTCTGCCATATTTGGTAAATCCTCTGTGGAGGATATAAAGAATATCATAAGATAAGAAGCAATGGGCACACTGCAATCTTCCACTGAACAGAATTTGTGTTTATCCTAAGATGGATTTGGATACTCATACCAAGGGAAATGTCCAGATGAAAAAAAGTCAGAATCAGAACAAAAAGCTTCAAAGTAATCTGATACACACAAATCTATTAGGTAGTAAAATATTCTTAATTCTTAAGGAAAACATCTTAATAGCTTTGTTACATCTTACTTTTCCAGTTTGAAAATATTCTGACCCATTAGTAATTATTTAGGTTAAAGTATTAAATCATCCTTTTCTTTTGTTTATAAGCGTTCTAATTATGTGAGAAAAAAAGTTGATTCATATATAAATTATTAAAAGCCTGGAGCATACTGAAAAATATTCAATTGAGAAAGAGGACAATGTAATTATTTGAAAATATTCCATCTCTAAACTCTTCTGATTCACACATGTGATTTTCGTTTAGTTGTCCCATGTAATTCCTCCCACCAAATAGAAATAATCCATTCTTAATATGCATGCAATTTAGAAATGAATTAAAATTAAAGGGGAGGGAAAATTTGTGTTTATATTCATTCTAACATTAGAGATTTTGATCAGTTAAAAAAAATTCTACCAAAAAACATGATGCTTTTCTGAATTTATAATAGTTTTTGACACATCCTTGCTTTCACATGCTTCAGTCCATGCTTTTAAATGGAGTGCTTGGAAGGATTAGTATGGAAGAAAGGAATGACATTTGGTTAACATAATGTATGACTTTTAATGGCAAAACAATAGTCTTTTTCTCAGATTCAGAATTATCACAAGATCTGGTAAAAAGAAAAAGCTCGCTTCATAGCAGAATGATCTGAACCATCTTTCTTGCAAAATTAATTGTTATCTCTGACCTATTTCACAATGACATTAGCAAGGTCTACTGAATTTTCTTTCTTTAAAGGTCAAAGCTTCTAAAAGGTACACCTTTGTTGGATAGCATGCTTCTGGAAGGGGAAGACCACATTTGTGTCATTTGCTTATTTCATTGTCTGACCTAGTACCCCATGTATTTAAGAAACACTACTGAATTAGTGAAGCATCCTAAGTCAATATTTTGGAAATCAGCGAGAAACTAAGAACTTTTCCTTTAAAAATAACTTCCACATGCACTTTTGTTTGAATAATAGCATCAAAAATAGAATCCTGGATTTTATTTCTTTATATTTAAATAGTGAAGCATTGGAGAAGATTCATTTATTTTTAAGGTTTATGATTTGGGCGTATTTTCAAATGGGAGGGCAGTGTGTGCATGTGTGTGCAGAATTTATAAAAATATAATCTTGTGACAGTTTCACCTTGAAAAATAAGCAAGGGATTCACAAAGCCGATGCTACACACATTTTCAGCCTTAACTAACTATGTATATGAAGGTCATCATGTCTTGTAAATTGGCTGTCAGTATTTAGTTGATCACATGAAAGCACATCCAAGTTACACAGGGCAACTCTAATTATAAATCAACACAATGAATGATCAAAGGAGGAAAAAACTGGTACTACATGGGAAGATCAGTGCAAATATAATTCCAGTAATGCCTTCTGAAAACACAAAAAGAAAAAAAATGAAGAAATCTGCAGGAGCAAGATTTTTTTTTAAAGAAAAACTCTTAGTTGGCAGTCATCAATAAACTTGGGTTACAAAGGAACTCTCTTTTAGATTCCATTTTTCTAAGATTTACAAGAAAATGTAAGAGACTACCTAGAATGAAGCAGTGTCTTTCATAATTTTTTAAAACTCCATGAAAAGTTTCATATTCAAATAAGAAGGCTAATGGAGTTCACAGTCATTCATCCAAGTAACAGAGAAGGACTTCACCTTCATGTTACCATAGAACATGGTGACTAAAATTCTGCAGTATGTACTAAAGGTCAATTCCTCAATGTGACTCACTTTCTATTACTAATCTTTGTTTCAGCAGAATGAAAGTTCCTTGAGGGCAAGTGCTGCTTTTCTCACCTGTTTTGGCACTTAGTGAATATTTGCTAGACTAGATATGACTAGTGTGTATTTGCACACCATGTGAATAACTGCAACTATAGCATTTAGCAGACCTCCAAAAATTACATTTGGAAGAAGCAGGAGGAGGAGGAGGATGGAGAAGAGATGGAGTAGGAGGATGCAGAGGAAGAGGAGAAGTAGAAAGAGAAAGTGGAGGAGGAAGAGGAGAAGGAAGAAGGGGGGAGGATGAAAAGAAGGAGGAAAAAGAAGGAGAAAGGAAAGGGAGAAGAAAAAAGGAGGCGGAGGAAGAAGAGGAGGAGGAGAAGAAGAAGAAGAATTGAAGAAAGTAGATTGGCAAAGTGTAAAAGAAGGTATTTTCTCTGTTTATAAGGAACCAAGCTGGTTGGGGTAGGGGCAGTGGGGTGGGGTAGGGTAGGGAATCATGAAAGCAGGGATATTCCAAAAGATAGAATTTCCCTTGGAAGAATTCTGTCTAGAGTTTCCAAAATTCAGCATTGAGACTCTGACTCAAGATTAATTTCTGTCATGGAAGAGAGGTCATCTTAAAAGCAATTTTCAGAATAAATTGTATGGTTATTGACATTTAAAAGTGTGTACAATGAGGTCTTTTCTATTGTGTTTTTGGAGAAATAAAACTTTTGAAAAACAATCTTAGGTAGTGAACATTCTGAAAGAAAAATAATTTTGGCCTAAGAAACATAAAGAAACTAACTAAGATTCCTCAAATCCTTCCCTTACCATTTCCTTTTATTAATTCCTTTTTTACCCACTCAAGTAAAGGGAAAGCCAGCATGGCAAAGTGGATAGACAGCAGGCCTCAGAAGTAGGAAGAACTGAGATTCAGCCCCACCTCTGACATATTCTGACTGTGTGATGCTCAGCTCGTCACTTAAATGTCAGTACTTCAGGCAAATTGGATAGCAGTGCAAATCTGCATTGGTAGAGAGGATTTCTTCATCTGGGCATTCCTTATATCAATGAAATCACAGGTCCAGTCCCTATTCCTATTCCCATGTTTATTAAACAAATTTGAGATTTCCTACCATCTAAATAATCAATCAGTAAGTATTTGTTAAGCATCTACTATATCCCAGATACTGTGCTAGAAAATGGAAATCCAAAGACAAAAATGAAACAATCCTTGTTCTGAAGGAGTTTGCCTTCAATTGAGGAGGCTTTGAAAAGCAAAACAAAAAAAATCACTTAATATTTATATTGCCTCATCTGGTCCAGCACTAACCATCTTACCCCCAGAAGATGATAGTTCATTCCATTTTTAATACATTCTGCACACTAACTTGTTAATCATCTCTTGGCAATTTTGTCTTTTGTCTAAAAGGAACACTACATGTTTCAGCTTAAGACCACTTCCATTCATTAGAATTTAATAAAGACTTCCTACTGCTTATAAATATACATGTGTGTGTGTATGTATGTATGTATATATATATATATATATACATATATATATATATATTCTACAAGGAGAAATAGTTCTCAAACATTTTGGTCTCAAAACCCCTTTACACTTGAAAAAATTATTGAGGACCCCTCCAAGAGCTGGTTATATCTATTAACATATACTATATTAGAAATTGTTTATTTATTATATAAGATACTTATTATAAGTGTTATTATGAAAATAGTTTTGATTTCATGGATCCCCTGAAAGGGCCTCAGGATGTCCCTGGACCACACCTAGAGAACCACTGACCTAGTTCTTTAGGACTTTCATCATAATAATTGCACTTGAATACTCTAAGGTTCCCCCTCAGTCTTCTCCTGGGCAAAAAATTGCAAATTGATTTCAGTTTTGACTCATCTTTATTGCCTTCTCATTCAACTCTTTCACATTCATTTAAATATTGAACTTCAAGTGTGGACCCACTACTCTCATAAGGTTCCAAGTGAGCTGAATTTGTATGTATGATAGAATTATCTCGACCTTTCAAATTTTCCATATAAATAAACTAAAGTTGAAATGCTGGCTGTAGGGCATAAAAGGCCAATTGCTCTTCTTTTCTTTACTAGCTTTTAAATTGGCAAAACCTGGCATTAACAGAATACTAATCATCTCCCAGAATGCAGAAGGCATCCTGCTACTATTTGAGGATTGCGTCCCCTAGCCTTTTTTGTTTGGGATTGGATTTTGTCATTCAGGCTCACAGTGAGACGTCTTCACTTTTGGCTTGCTGCCTCCAATACTTCAAGAATGACCAAATACTTGACAAGAAACATTCCATTTTAAACTCACCGGAACATTGGGACACTACAGAAGGCAAACCTCACTGCTGATCTGGAGAGATATAATTACAATGTCTAACATTTAAATTAGCTTTACAATTTGTAGAAACACTTTAAAGACATTATCATCCTTCTAGTCCTCCAGGTTGGCAACCAGAGTCATTTTTGACCCCTCATTCTCCCTCCCTTCACAAGGCATTCAGTCTTGATGACTCTACCTCCAGCAAAGTCATCCATTTCTCCAATCCCAAGGTCACTAGCTTAGTTCAGATCCTAATCACCTATTATTTGGGCTATGGATATAAGCTTCCCAATTTGCCTCAAGTTTCCAATCCATCCTCCAAACAGCTGCCAAAGTAATATTCCTAAAATCCAAATTAGGTCTGACCATGTCACTGTTCTAATCAATAAGCTCCAGTGTTGCCCCAACAATAACATGTGAATACCTCTGTCTGCAAATTTGCAACTTTTCACTACCTAGCTCCAGCCTATTTCTCCAGAGTTATAAAACAGTACTCCCCTTCACATAAACTTGCTGGTCCCTACACAGGACAATTCCTCTTAAGGCTTTGTGACTTTACACAGTCTATTATTCCCCCATGTGTGGAGATCCTCCTCATCTTTGCCTCTGAGAATCCCCAGCTTCATTTAAAGCTCAGCTCAAGCACCACCTTCTACGTGAGACCTTTCATTTTATATTTAATTTATTTGGTCCTATTTTGTATTTATTTAGCATTTAAATTTTCCCCAGTTAAACATAAAAATAATTTTAACATTTGTTTTTAAAACTTTGAGTTCCAAATTCTCTCTCTTCCTTTCTCCCTACCCCGCTTCCTTGAGAAAGCAATTCCACACAGGTCATATATGTGTAGTCATGTAAAACATATCCATAATAGTCATGTTGTAAAAGAAAACAAGAGACCAAAAAAAACTCAATAAAAATAAAGTTAAAAAAAGTATGCTTCAAAAATCTGTATTCAGACACCATCAGTTCTTTCTCTGGGACTGAATAGCACTTTTCATCCTAAGTCCTTCAGAGTTTTCATGAATCATTGCATTGCTGAGAATAGCTAAGTCATTCACAGCTGATCATCTTACAATATTGCTGTTACTTTATATACACTACATTTCACTTTGCATCAACCCATGTAAGACTTTCCAGGCTTTTCTAAGACATCCTGCTCATCATTTCTTATAATATAAAAGTATTCCATCATAATTACATACCAAACTTGTTCAGCCATTCCCCAATTGATGGGCATCACCTCAATTTCTAATTCTTTACCCTCAGAAAAGAGTTGCTGTAAATATTTTTGTACACATAGGTCCTTTTCCTTTTTGTGTTTTATATCTTTTGGGATATGGACCTAGTAGTGGGTCAAAGGCTATGGCATTTTTATAGCCTTTTGGGGTTAGTTCCAAATTGCTCTACAGAATGGTTTAATAAGTTCACAACTCCTCCAACAGTACATTAATGTCTCATTTTTCCCACATCCCCTCCAACATTTGTCATTTACCTTTTCTGTCCTATTATCTAATCTAATAGATATCAGATAGTACCTCAGAATTGTTTTGATTTGCATTTCTCCAAACAATAGTGAGTTAGAATATTTTTATATGGTATAGATAGCTTTAATTACTTCATCTGAAAACTGATTATATCTTTTGATCATTTATCAATTGGGGAATGGCTCTTATTTTTTTATAAATTTGACATAGTTCTCTATTTGTTAGAGAACTCTTTATCAGAGAAACTTGCTTAAAAATTTTTTCACAGTTACTATTGCTAGCTGTATTTCCCTCCATCTTATTCCCCTACCCTCATTTAGTCTATTCTCTCTCTCTCCTTTCACCCTGTCCTGCCTCAAAAGAGTTTTGCTTATGAGTACCCCTTCCCTCAATCTGCCCCACCTTCTATCACCTCCCTCCTTCTCTTATCCCCTTCCCCTTCTACTTTCCTGTAGGTAAAGATAGATTCCAATACCCCATTGCCTGTGTATCATTGCCTCTCTGAACCAATTCTGATGAGAGTAAAGTTCACTCACTCCCCTTCACCTTCCCCTCTTCCCCTCCTTGGTAAAAGCTTTTTCTTGTCTCTTTTATGTGAGATAATTTACCTCATTCTACCTCTTCCTTTTTCCTTCTCCCAGTATATTCCTCTCTCTTACCTTAATTGTATTTTTAGATATCATCCTTTCATATTCAACTCACACCTGTGCCCTCTGTCAATATATACTCCTTCTAATTACCCTAATAATGAAAAAGGTCTTATGAGTTATAAATATTATATTCCCATGTAGGAATGTAAAGAGTTTTAAGTCCCTTTTGATTTCCTTTTCCTGTTTACCTTTTTATGCTTCTCTTGAGTCTTGTATTTGAAAGTCAAATTTTCTATACAGCTCTGGTCTTTTCATCAAGAATACTTGAAAATGGGGCAGCTAGGTGGCACAGTGAATAGAGTACTGGCCAGGGAGTCAGGAGGACCTGAGTTCAAATCTGGCCTCAGACACTTGGTATTTACTAGCTGTGTGACCTTGGGCAAGTCACTTAACCCCAATTGCCGTGCCTTCCCTGCTCAAAAAACAAAAACAGAATGCTTGAAAATCTATTTCATTCAATGGCCATTTTTTCCCATGAAGGGTTATACTCAGTTTTGCTGGATAAGTGATTCTTGGTTGTGATCTTAGCTCCTTTGACCTCTCGAATATGAGTCCTTTCTTGATCCCCCACCCTCAGTTGCTCTTGCCACTCCTTGATATTACACTATATTTTGTTTGCCTATGTTTTGTAGATTCCTAAATTGCACGTGTTAATAACTCCAACCAAAGGAAGGAAACACCTTGAGGCCAGGGACATTTTTATCTTACTATCTCCAGTATCTATCACAGTGCCTGGGACATTTCATATTCCTTGCTGATTAATTGTTCATTGTTTTGTATTTCAAAAAAACACAAGGCAGGTACTACAGACATTTTGAACCCCCTTTTTCAGAATAAGATAACAAAGTTCAGAGAAGGTAAGTGAATTACTCAGGATCATACAGATGCTAAATCTGTGATTTAAATTCAGAAGCACCATTATGGCTCTCCTAGTGTCATTGGATTTGGAGAGAGAAGATACCTTAGACATTTTCTAGTGCAACTCCTTCTGGCAAAACTCTAGTATTCTATTTTATTCTGTACCAACTTCCTATCCCCCAAACAATCATTCCACCAAGAAACAGAAAGTAGGAGTTGCTTAAAATGCACAGCCCAGAGAGAACATATGAGAGAAAATCTGATTTTCATTAAAGCTCGTTAGGTGGTGGTATGTATTATAATAAGGGTATGAGAACCCTTGAGATGAGTTATTTGGTTAAATCCATTCAAAAAGGTAATCACTCTTCTATGTTTGGTTCCCTGAAGATGCCAGGAGAGTTCAGGGTTATAATAAAAGAAGGTAATGAGAAAATAAAAGAGAACAGGGAAAGATACTGGCCAAAGTCAAAGTGAATACCATCTTGTGCTCCTTATAGGATTAGCAGAATAATCAAAAATTGAAAAATAAAATAAACATAACACAGTGCAGCACATTGTAAGAAACAACTGGTTCCTGTGATAAATGTCAGCTTCTCTGAAGGATAGTATTTAATGGTAATGATTATAGAATCCAGAGTTAGAGAGAGAAGGGACTTTAGAGATCATCTGGTCCAACTTGCATATGGGAGAACTACAGGCTTGAGAGTCAAAGTCACCTGCGCAAGAGCACACAGGCAGTAAGTAGCAAAACCAGGATTTGAACTCAAGTCCTCAGACTCCAAATCCAGCAATCATTCCACTGTACCACATTAGTTTCTATAAAATGTATGCAAACAACAAATACCTATTGAATGTCAAAAAACAATACTATCCTTTACATTAAGCATTACTGCTATATAGACATATCAAGGGTACCAGCATTATATGAATGCCATTTATTGTCATTTTAAGATATTGATCAAACCAGACAAATTGCAACCATTTAGTAACCCTAACTATTAAAGTCCATAAGGAGAAGCACTATCAAGACTTGAATAACTGGGAGAAAATAGCGTAGAAATTTACTTTAAAGGAGGGAGACATTCTAACCTGCCTTCAAGACTAGACAATGAAAATGAAAATCAGTGAAGAATTTAGAAATGGAAAAGGACCTAATTACTCATTTCTAAAAACTTCCTCTTGCTGCTAACTCAAATTCCCTAACCCTATTTTTTTTTTACTATATACAATCTGAAGGCCCTTTGGCAGCACATCTTACTGGGTCACCACAAATGCTTAATTCTACGTAATTCTTGCTGGATAATTGCTTCTTCAGGGTCTATTGGTTGGTTTAAATTTGGTTGGATTACATTGTCCACGATTTTTCACCTAAGGCCCTGTACTTGAGTATTGTAACTATTTACCAACTCAATATTTAGGTTACTTGTTGTTAATTATTTTTATGCCCTCTATTACTCAAATTATCTTACACAGAGTATTGTGAAGTTCTCAAAAATACTCAAAACAAAGTTATTTCAAGTCATTTGGAAGTTCATAGGAGAATTCATAGGTCTTGGCAGCTGGAAGGGACCTTATACTTCATCAAGTCCAATGCCTTCATTTTGTGGATGAGGAAACAGGCCCAGAGCAGTCAAATGATTTGCTCAAAGTCACATTGGAAGTAAGTAACAGAACAAGGACATAAACCCAAGTTCAGTGATGCCAAATATATTATCTGTTCCTCTGAATCACATTATACTTCGTATAACTTCAAAAAAAGTTAAGACAAATATCTGTTCACCTCATTTTTTAAAATTAAGTAGAGAAATTAAACACTGAAAAGGTGATGACAATCTCAGAAAGGTTATGAATGACTGGTTTATGGAAAATGTTATTTGGTGGTTCAGTGGACAGAATATTAAACCTACAGTCAAGAAATATTTAGTTCAAATCCTGCCTCAGATACTTACTAGCTGTGTGACCCTGGGCAAGTCACCTAATCTCTCTCAGCCTCAGTCTATAAAATGGGGATAATAATAATACCTATGTTAACAGGTTGGTTGTGAGAATCAAATGGGACAAACTTATATAAAAAACTTTGAAAACCTTAAAATGCTATGTACATGCTAGTTTATTATTAATATCGTCATCACCACCGCAACCACTGCTGCTGCTGCTGCTACTCCTCTCTCACAATTCTGATTTCTCATTTTAATGGCTTTGTATCTCCTTGCCTCATCACTAACCCACAGTAGGGTCCCATCCCTCCAGAGGAAAAAAAAAACATTCTGGTCTCAGAATTGTGCCTTTTGTTTTCCTGATATCTAACAGGGCTCTATCAGAATTGCCCCGGGAGTCCTAAAATGACTGCAAATTACTCAAACTTACTGTCTGGCTACACAATCTGGGGCCTCCTGCTGTTCTGTGTTTACCTAACCTTCATTTCCCCTGTGCTCCTATAAAACAAGGTTCAACATAGGAGAAATCCTCTAAAAAGCTTTATCCAGACTGTCCAACAAGACTTGTGCTGACTCACAGATTCCATACAATCATGTCATTTTCTACCACACCCCCTCTCACTAAAGACATACCATATGTTACTTTACTAATATCTTTCTTTTGTTCTTGGCACAGACTCACCAACTGTTCTGAATTTTCATGATCCCTTGGTCAAGAGCTGGTTTTATAGACACACCCACTATGCCAATCAATAGCATTAGGAGAACATACTGACTGACCTTTATAGCCCAGGGAATAATTAACAAGTGGAGGCAGCATTTTCCCTCTCTAGACTCTATCAGACTAGAGTACTATGCATAAACACCATAAAGAAGCTCTTAAGAATTCACTAAAGTAATTAAATTTGATAAAGTATTCGTTATTATCACTAAGATACTTAAATACTTCAATGCATCTGTAATTTCATTTGTAGGGATATATATATATATACATACATATATATATATATATGTATATATATATAAATATAGGGATATTCCCTCCAAAGTACAGTTCATAACCCATTTAAACTATCTCATACCTTTCTCATTAACTTTGAGAAAACATCTATTGTACATATATATACTTACATATACATATATATCTTTTCTTTATATATGTACGTAAAGATATATTCATATTTATAGATATGTATGACCATATGTACATGTATGATACAATACATATTTTCCCAAAGTATATAGAGATTATATATGTATATATGGACATATGTATACATATATAGTGACACATAAATATTTTATATTTATACATATATATATATATATATTAACACATTCCTTTGACCTAGATACCAAAATACTTTTAGACTTCTCTAACCAACCCAGTATTTACTATTTATTCGCTGTAGAATTCAGAAACCCTTTCACCTATGAGCCCCCAGTAAACTATCCTAAGTGCTAGGTACTTTAAGGGACAGAATCCTTTCCAAATCATAGGTCAAGTGACCTAATTTATGTGTTAAAATTTTCCAGTCCAAATACACAGCTAGTTAAAGAAGAAAGGCATTTAATAAAATGATATAGTAATAAAAGTAAGAGAACATGCCCCAATAAATCTTGAACTCGCTCTCTCACAAATATACACATACCCAATGGGAACAGTATCTCTGTAAATTGATCACAAGTCATATAAGTAGTATATCCTTATGACCTGAGTGAAGGACAAACCGGCAGAGGATTTGTGTGAACATGATACACACATGGAAGGACAAGTTATACTTTTCTATTCTTTCTCTATGTCCTCCAAACCACTGGAGTCACATTCTCCCCACCTTGTCCACTTTTCCAGACCCTGCACTGCCCAAAACCTATCCAGGTAAGCCTCACCATCTGTTTTGCTGCTGCCTCCTACTAAGGTCCTCCAGGCTTCATTACCTGTCCTAGATCTAACCCTCTAGATGCCTAGCATTGTTGCATGACCTCTTGGAGTAAATGTGGAGTAAACTAAACCCTCAATTTTTTCAAGGACCTCAGCTAAGAGAGTGGAGAAGGAGTGCAGTGGGAGGCCTGAAGAAAGATGCAAGGGTTTGGAACAACTGTTATGGTAAGGGAGATAGTGAATTGATTAAAGAGGTGTAAAAAAGTTTCCTTGCTACAATGAGGATCCAGTTGAGAATACAGAAAATCAATTTGTAGTAAACTCAATCAATAGTTTAGATTCCTCCTGTGAATGGGAGCGAAAGAGGACTATGGTAGGAATAATCCAGGGCTGTTGTCTAGTAAGGTATATTTGGTGACAGGACAAGGGGACAAGAGAATTAATTGTAATAGATAGTATAGAGTCTAACTGGTTCACCCAGGGGTTGAGATAGAGAAGGGAAGACATTGCAAAGGCACACAATAAGGGAGGAGATGAGAATAAATCTATAGATTTAGAAGAAGAAATTTCAGAGCCTGCAGAGATTCTAGTGGAGTTGGAATGTGCCCTAGAGGTCATCTAGTCATAACCTTTCATTTTATAGATGAGAAAATGGAGGCCTAGTGTCATGACCAAGGTCACACAGCTGGTTAGTGGAAAATCCGAAACTAGACTCCAAGTCTTTTGGCTCTTAATCCTATAAGCTTTTCACTTAGTGTTAATGTACCTGAAAATTAACTGTAATTAACTGTACTGAAAATTAACTCTGAATGTAAATAGTTTTATCAGACTTCACATCTGTTACAATCCAAGTTGTCTATTTTAAATAAAATTTAATTATTTCTACTTTAATTGAGAGGGATGGTTGAGACTGATTTCCAACTGGTGGGTAGCCCCAGCATTTTTCAATAACTTCCCCTCACTTGTGTCAGGTTTTCAGATTAGGATAAGCCCAGACAAGACATGTTCTCTCAGCTCCTAACAAGCAGTTCCTAACTTCACAGTTGCTCATTCTCTTGCTTTCCTATTGGTGAGTCTTACATCCCAGCTGCAGATTTCACTCATCAACTACAACCTGCTTAGCTGCTCATTCTCCTATAAAGATTTTAAAAGGAAAGTTGTTTGAAAACCATTTGTTTTTTACATCACTTTAGTTTCTGAATATACGTCTCCAAAACTCCACCACTGAGTGAACTTTCCTTCGTAACAGACACACATAGACACATTTCACATGCACACACGTATACACAAATAAGCATGTATACATGTCAAAAGGAAAATCATCCAAAAAAACTGGCACTTTGAGTTTAATATGCAACATTCCACAACTGTAAGTTGCATCTAAATGAAAGGAAACGCATTTTTTTCATCTCTCCCTGGAATGTTTCAGTTTTTCTTTTTAAAAAATGAATTTAATTGATATCTTTTGTTTTTACATTGCTTATATATTTCAATATATAAGCCTCCCCTCTCAAAAGATATCCCTTATAATAAGGAGAGAGAGAATGGGGGGTGGGGAAGCAGTTCAGCAAAACTAACGAGCACATTGAAAAAAAATGACATATATAGGATTGTAGACTCATAGTAATCTAACTCTGCAAAGAAGGTGGGCAGGTGCCTTCCCATATCTTGTCTTTGGGGCCCAAATTGGTAATCATAATTATCATAATGATGGATAGATTTTATAGAAGACCTTTAAAATAAGTGAAAATAACTCTCTCAACATACACCCAAACACAAACTGATTTGATTTTTAAAAAGAAAAAAAAAGCTCAAGTTTATTTTAATAAAAATTAAGCACTTCTAAATCTAATCTAAATCTAAATCCACTTGATATATTACCCTTAAACCAAGTACCTTTAGTACCATAAAAACATCCTCTCTCAAAGTACCCAGGATACCATGAGAGCCACAAGATCCAGAACTGGAAAATTCCTTATTGGGTGCATTGCTTCTATAAGTAACAAGCATTATCTAATTCAAGACAAGGTAACAAACATTTGTTAAATGCCTTCTATATTCCAGGCACTATGATAATACTCAATATAAGGATAAAAATAGACAAACTTGAGTCTGTTCCTACAAAGAATTTCAGCATTTTCTATATGACATTCTATGGAGCCACATTCCCAACATAAGTGAAAGAAGTGGAAAAGGGAAGGTGGGGGAAATTCTCAGAAGGGTCAGGTAATAAATCTAGGGAGCTGAATGAACAAAATCTGCAAGGAGGGAAGGGACAGGCAGTGAGTTGTATAATCTTAGTGAGTCACCTTAACGGTTAAGTGATTTGCTCAGAGTCCATGTCAAAGGTGAAAATTGATATCCGAGGCAAGCCATCTATTTACCATACTAAACTGCCTTTCTTCCCCATTTTACAGCTAAAGAAACTGAGGTATTTTGGAACATAAGGGATTTGTCCATGATCTAGACAGCAACATCATAGGGTAGAAAGAGCACTGGACACTATAAAAGAATCTGGGTTCCTGCTTCTCACTTTTAAGACATTGTAACAGCAACCACACTGGCATACCCAGGATGGCTGCTGGTGCAGGTTCTTCTACCTGCTTTACTAGGAAAGACAGCTATGCCAGGAGTCAACAATCTTCTTTAAGTACATAAAATAGAAACAGGAAATACAGAGAAGAGAAATAAAGACCAACAGGGCTCTACTGCCCGAATCAAAACAAAACTGCTATATATATTTTACATTCACCACTAGATTGAGAGAGCCTTTACCTCTGAGCAGTTGGGGAGCTCTGAATACACAGCTGCTCAGTCTAAACCAGAGAATCACAAAATCCTCCTTGTAAGTGAGCCTCCAAAGCAAAAGCTCACCTCTCAGAATATATCCTCTTTTGGCTAATAGGCTCAGAGCCAGAAGGCATCACAACCCTCCTGACAGTACCTAATTAGCTTAGTATCAAAAGGTGTGGAAGCCTTCCCACAAACAAGCTTCTCCTAAGCAAGCTTCCCTTAATGGGCTCCACTTGAGGCCTGTTGATGGGCAGGGAAGATCTTATTCCCCATCAGTCTTACAGGCATGTAGGTGTCATAGTGGAGAAGAGAGCTTGATGATAGTTTTGAGTTTGAATGCTGCTTCAGACACTAGCTGTGTGAGCTTGGACAAGGAAAAGGTTATGATTAGAACCCCACTACAATCTATACAGGCTCTGAGATTTCTTCTTGTTCTAAATCTATAGATTTATCCTCATCCCTCCCCTTGCAATGTTTACTTTTCTCAATCTCAACCCCTGACTGGACCAGTTAGGCTCTATACTATCTACTGCTCTTAAGTTTCTTGCCCCCTTATCCTATTACCAAATATACCTTACTAGACACCAGCCCTGGATTACTCCTACCATATTCCTCTTTCACTTATTATTTAACCTCTGTCTGCCTCAGTTTCCTCAACTATAAAATAGGAGTCAACTTCATGAGGCTGTTGTGAGGACAAAATGAAATAATAAGTATAAAACACTTTGCAAACTTAAGGTGTCATAGAAATGTGAGCTACTATTAATATTGTTCTTATTAACTGAGATAGCTTAGGTAAGTAAATTAACCTTGTTGGATCTCAGTTTTCTCATCCATAAAATGAGGGATCTTGACTAGATGGCCTCTGAGGTTCCTTCCGGTTCTAGATTTGTGATTCTAATGTCAGAGTCTCTAATAAAAACTGGCCCTTTTATAGCTTTCCACAAACAGCTGTTCTTTAAAACATACTACAGAGAGTTTTCACCTATAAAATGTTTTGATTCCTGCATGCTCTTAGGAACAAATGAATTTTTAATGGCACTTCAGAAAATAGTTTTCTTGGGTGAGGACAAATAATATCTTGCTGAGAAAGGTATGCACTTAAATTGAAGTTGTAATAGCTATTCCAAGCTGGTATATTGTGATATGAGTCTTAGAAGAGTCAGTGGGTAACTAAGGTAGATTCCCAATTTCTTCAGTATAATCATGAGTGGTACAGAAATTATTTGGGTGATTTGGGTGACTAATTTTCTTTTTTCAATTTATTTTATTTTTAATTTATGGAATAAAACTAATATTTCCATAGCATAGCAAAAAGATGACTGCACATGAAAGTGCAAATCTATTATGTACAACTTGTTATTTCTTTTAAATATACAATAAAATTATCATGTAAATTTCTTTTTCTTTTCTTTTTTCTTTCTCCACCCTAGAAATGGCTACCATTAAACACAAACAAGTGTGTGTGTGTGTGTGTGTATATATATATATATATATATGTACATATATATGTATATATACACACACAAATATATATATCACATATATGTATATATATGTACAATTATTCTTTTATTTCTCAATTCTTTCTCTAGATGCATATAGTGTCTTTCTTCATATGATCTTTATAGTTAATTTGGGTATTTGTAATAGTCAAAATGACTTGTTCAATCAAATTTGTTCCTTTTTAATCTCATTTAACATTTTTTTTCTAATTACATATAAAAACAATATCAATGTTCTTTTTTTTTCTTCAATTTTGAGTTCCATATTTTTCCCCTCAGCCCCTCATTGAAAAGGCAAGCAATTTGACATAGGTTATACATGTGTAGTCATGCAAAATATATTTCTATGTAAGTCATCCTGTGAAAGAAAACACAGAAAAACATAAAGTACAGAGAAAGTAGCTTTGATCTGCATTCAGGCTTTGCCAGTTCTTTGTCTGGAGATGAACTGCGCCTTTCACCATAAGTCCCACAGAATTGTTTGAATCAGTATCGCTGAGGATAGCTAAGTTATTTATAGTAGATCTTCATACTCTATTGCTGTTACTATGTACAATGTTCTCCGGGTTCTGCTCATTTCACTTTCATTAGCTCAAGTGAGTCTTTCCATGTTTTTTTGAGCGCATCCTGCTCATCATTTCTTACATCACGATAGTATTCCATCACAATCATATACAACAACTTGTGCAGTCATTCCCCAATTGATGGATATCCCCTCAATTTCCAATTCTTTGCCACCACTAAAAGAGGTGTCATAAATAGTTTTGTTTTATATCTCTTTGGGATACAGATCTACTAGTGATATTGGTGAGTGGCTAATTCTCCAACTGTCCAGATTCTGCCATATTAGCCTGCCATTTAGTGGAATGATTAACATACTTTAATCAAGTCCTTTCCAAGAAAGGATTAGTGACCCAGTAGGACAAAATCAGTTACCCACAGACTGAACACTAAGCTTTAATTCTTATATTTCTTGGTGGCTAGATTAGGGAAGTATATGCTTTTTCCTTTTATTTTTACTTAGCCTGTCATTCTTTAACTTAACAGCTTTTAAGTAAGGTATTTATTTAACTTATTTGAGGAGCACTTGTCAAAAATTGAGAATCATGGAAATTTAAGCTCCTAAGAGGTCATTTAGTTCAATCCATACTTAAGTGAGAATTCCTTCTATTCCATTCACTCATTCATATATCCAGCAACATAAGCTCCTACTATGTACCAGACATTTTGATATTTGCCAGGGATGCCAAGACAAAGAAAAAAGGAAAGAAAACAAAGCAAAACTAATTACCTGCCCCAGAAAGTTTACATTTTATTTTTCCCAAGTGAAGGGTTCCATTTTCATTTTAAAATCTCCAAAGAGGAAGAATCTACTACCTCGTATGTCCAAATGGTTAATTTATGGATTTCTTTTTCTTCTAACATTTGCTTCTCTGTAGGTTCTACTTTTTACTCCTAGTTCTGTCCTCTGAAATCAACCATAGCTAGTCTGATTTCTGTTCCATGTAATAGCACTTCAAATTATTGTTGCCGTTCAGTCACTTTTCAGTAATGTCCGATTCTTCTTGACCCCATAGGGGGTTTTCTTGGCGACGATACTAGAATGGTTTGCCATTTCCTTCTCCAGCTCGTTTTACAGATAATCTTACAGATAAAGAAACTAAGGAAAACAGGGTTAAGTGACTTGCCCAGAGTCACATAGCTATTAAATGTCTGAAGTCAGATTTGAACTCAGGAAGATGAGTCTTCCTGACTCCAGGCCCAGTGCTCTGTCCACTGCCATCTCACTTCCCCAACAGTGCTTCAAATACTTGAAGATATTTATCATGATTTCTCTAAGTCTTTCTTTCTCTAAGGAAACCATTAGTTCTTTCATTTAATTCTTATAGAGCATGATCTCAAGACCCTATATGTGACACTCAGAATTCTACACAGTACTCTAGAGATATTTTGTCCAGATTGGAAAGAGCTATCACATCCTTGAATAGGATACCTTTAACACACTCTATAATCCTCTTTGGAGATGATTCTTATTTTTTTTAAAGATGCAATTCAACAACCATTTTAAAAGTTTTATATGGAGTACATACTGTTTTCTTTTCACCTTCATTTCCCAATATATCCCTGACCCCACCCACCCACTCCTAAAATTTCAAACCTTCTAAGAGATGGTAAAAAAAGAAGAAAAAAATTTCATCGAAACTATCCAATATATCAACTGAGTCCCACATTACATACAGTGTTTCACACCTGTAGTCCCCCACATCTGCTAAGATAGAAGTTTCTTTTTCATATCTCTTCTTCAGGCCCAACTTTCATCATAATCTTACAGGATTCCATTTTGATTAGTTATTGATGCTCTTTCCATTTGCATTTTTTTTAGTCATCACATGTATTATTTATCTGATTCTACTTATTTCATTTTCCTTCAGAGGAACATATCTCCCTGTGCTTCTGTTTATTCTTCATACTCATAGTTGACTAGCATTGCATGCCCTCATCAAAGAGGGTGCTGTGTTCTATGAGCAAAACAGAACTGAAGTAGCTCAAAAGAAACTGCGTATAACAACAATGCAACTTGCAGCTACGGTGGCTGTGTAAGACCAACAACATCAGCACACAGGAGGGCTGCTAGAACAGGTTCTTTGATGTGCTTTTCTAAGGAAAGCAGCTTTAAGGGATTAACAATCTCACTTTAGTTAAACATACATATATCATTCGCTTAGTTCAGGGGAAAAAGTCACAAACAGAAATTACAAGCAGAAATTATATAAACAGAGCAAATAACACAAATGAATAGAGCTTCTAACTGTCTGTCCATAGCAATACATACATAGTTATCAGAGAGAGAAGCACCAACATCTGGGTTTTCAAAGCCAAGGGGCCCCTTAAAAGCTACCCAGAGTCTCATCTGGTCAAAACACAGGAATGCTGTTCCAGTGAGTTAATCCTCAAAGCAAAATGCTAACCTCAGAGTATATATACACTTCTTCAGGGTCAGCCCACAAAGGAGGTCACAACCATGTGACTTAAACTCATGTGACTTAGGCTTTCTTGTGACTTAAGCAGGTCATCAAAAGACTCTTAATTAATCAAAGACTCGATTCAAACAAAGGCAAGTCTTAATCAAAGGTACTTGATTACCTTAGTACTGAGAAGGATTAGAACTTCAAAAGAAAAAAAGAGAAAAATAGAAAGTCCCACTTTGCTTGCCATTACATCATGAGATGCTCGTGTTTAGAGAATCCACCCCAAATGTTCATATGGACTATCTGTGCCTGACCTGTGGCAGAGTATTCTGAGCTCATATTAGTCTGATCAGCCACAGTCAGACACTCAGTAGCTTGACTCCAATATAATGAAGTCATTTGGTCCTCTTCGAGAAGTAAGGACAACCACCAAACACCAACCAGTAATAGGCAGCATGGTCTCTAGCAGATATTGACCTTTGAGCAAGGAAAAACTGGTTTCACATCCTACCATGACACATACTGTTTCTGTGACCCCTCAAAAGTCACTTTAATATCTCAGAGCTCACTGTAATTTTCTGCAACCGCATAAAAGGCACTGAATTGCATTGATAAAAAGATTTTCCTCCCCCAGAAGTTCCCTATATCAATGAAATCTTCCCTGTCCATCTTTAAAGTACAGTAACATTCTATTACATTCAGGTACCACAATTTGTTTAGCCATTCCCCAAATGATGACATCCACTCTGTTTCTAATTCTTTCCTAATACGAAAAGGACTGTTATAAATAATTTGGTGTACAGACACTTTTCTATACACTTTGGCTTCCCCGATGCTTAGTAATGAGATTTCTGAGTCAAAGGGTATGGACATTTTTGTTAATTAGCATAATTTCAAATTGCTTTCCAGAATGGTGGGACCAATTCATAGTTTCACCAACAGTGTATTAGTATGCCTATCTTTATATAACCTCTCCAACATTTATTGCTCCCATCTTTTATTGCCTTTGTCAACTTGTTGGGTATGAATTAAATGGGTTATGAATTAAAAGCTTGGGTAATGAGCTTAGGTAAAGGTTGGATAATGAATTAAAAGCTAATAGTTTCAAAAACTCATTTATTAAGCACTTACTGTGTGTAGGACATTTTGCTAGGCATTGTTTTTTAACATGGTTACAGGAATAAAGACATTCTTCATTAAGAGCACATCCTTGGGACATGTTTTGACTCAAGCGTTTGTTGGGTACTTACCATATTCAGGGGCAGCTAGGTGGTGCAATGGATAGAGTACTGGGCCTGAAGTCAGGAAGACTCATCTGAGCTCATATCTGGCCTCTGACACTAGCTGTGACCCTGGGCAAGTCATTTAACCCTGATTGCCTCAATTTCCTTATGGGTAAAAAGAGCTGGAGAAGGAAATGGCAAACCACCCCAGTGTCTCTGCCAAGAAAACTCTAAAATGGGATCACTGAGAGTCAGACAGGAGTGAACAACAAAATACCATGTAGGTGCTAAGCACTGTGCTGATTAGCTGCTAAGGCTCTTTCCAGACTGGGCTCAGAACTTAGGAAATTTTGCTGCGGTTCACAAAGATATCCCTGCAGTTTAACTCATGTTCTTTATGGTTAGTGCCATGCCTGGAATCATCAATCATGCCCAGTCATTCAAAAAGAAACCAATCCTTATGT
Source organism: Trichosurus vulpecula (assembly GCF_011100635.1). Classification (NCBI taxonomy): domain Eukaryota; kingdom Metazoa; phylum Chordata; class Mammalia; order Diprotodontia; family Phalangeridae; genus Trichosurus; species Trichosurus vulpecula. Next base: position 200,447,735 of record NC_050579.1, read on the forward strand.
CCCATCACAGTAGTCAGCCTTGTCCTTTGTCTCAAGCATCTGCTGATGAAAATCAATAGGACATTGAATATGTAACAGCTTTTCTAACCCTGGAGGCATCACCTCTGGCAAGGTCAATGTTTCAGAACATGAATAGGGACAACCTGTTCTGGTTTATGCCACCCTTGGGTTTAAGTTTCCAGGGCTGCCAATCTTTCATCAACAACATACCCTCTTTGGGATTTACTCTGTGGCAGTCACACTCACATAGGTTTTAGTGGGGAAGAGTCTGCAAATGTTTTAAAAAATAAAAACTAAGGAAGAATTAGAAAGGTAAACGTGCTTAAAATGCTATTTCAATTGTAGAATAAGGAGCTAACAATAACAATAATACATTTAGTGGGAACAACACTGCAGAGAAAAACTTTGCTCCCCACATTTTATACTTGTGATGTTAAAGAGCCACTCCTTGACAAAATGGGTAAAACAAACAGTACTGACAGACCGACAGAAAATTGATCCACTAAGAAACTAAAGACCCTGTGGTTTAGTTTCTCTGGATCATAAGTTTCTTCCTATCTCCACACTCTGCCACCTAGAGGATACCACCTCACTCCATTAACTCTCCATTACATACTGTCTTCTTCCTTTAGAATGTAAGTACCTTGGGGGTACAGTGGATAAAGCATTGGGCTTAGAATCAGGGAGATTCATCTTCACTAGTTCAAATCTGGCCTCAGCCTCAGATACTTACTAGCATTGGAAATGTGCAAAACAAAATTTTACACAGGAGTGAGCAAAGGAAAGATTTATTGCAATTCTCAAGAAACGGGCCACCTGGGCTAGAATGTACCAGGGGCCCTGATATACAGGCAGAGCCTGCTTATACAGATTACTTGATTAAGGTCCCTTCCCCCCTTCCAGTTCAGGATTGGTCCTGATCCTTCTGGGTTACACTCTTCCTTCCACTCCCACCGCATACTACTCCTTTATCATAGTAGCTCACCCACTTCATGTGTCACATGTACAGAAAATGGAGGGATAATTTTATGTTGGGCATGTCAGTTAATATTCATGAGGTAATTAAGCATGAATATGTCAGGTCTAGCTTACCCTTTCCCCTACTTTTGATTACAGACCCAATTGAAACTGGTTTTCCCCCTCTCGGAGAACTGTTTCTTCTTTTCACTGTATTGCTCCTTTCTAATCACATGACTCCTAGAAAGTTCTTTCTGTGGAGGACAAACTCTATCTGTTTCTAACACTAGCTATGTGACCCTGGGCAAGTCACTTACCCCAGTTTGCCTTAGTTCCTCATCTGTAAAATGAACCGCAGAAGGAAACAGAAAACTACTTGGGTATCTCTGCCAAGAAAATTCCAAAACAGGATCACAAAAAGTCAGACTGAATCAACTAAACAACTAACAAAACCTTGAGGACAACAATTGTCTTGGTTGCTTGTGCCCCAAATGTTTAGCACAGGGCCTAGTACACAGAAAGCACTTAGTAAAAGCTTTGTCATTCAACCTAGATACTTAGTTATTATTAAAAAGGATGCTGAGTCATGGGGGGTGGGGTATTGTGTCTTAACATTTCTCTCTTCTTCTAAAAACACATAATTCTACCAAAAAGATGGGTCTCTTGTGGGGTAGCTAGGTGGTGTGGTGAATAGAGCACCAGCCCTGGAGGATCTGAGTTCAAATATGGCCTCAGATACTTGACAGTTGCCAGTTGTGTGACCTTGAGCAAGTCACTTTACCCAAATTGCCTTGCCTTCCCCCCTCCAAAAAAAAAATGGTTTTCTTGTGACTCTAGCAAGCTGTCAAAAACTGATGAAGGAAAAAAATAAATGCTTATGGAAGCATTTGAATATCGCTCAACCTACCCTGAATTGGGTAAGAGACATGGACAAAAAAGTCAGGAAATTTGGGTGATAATTCTAGCATTTCCAAATGACTGCGTTAAGCAATAAAAGTAACCACTGCCATTTATAGGGCATCTTAGTGTTTACGAAGTGATTTATGTATATTATTTAATTAATTATTCATAATAACATCATGGGTTAGTAGGGTGTTACAGAAGTTATCCTCATTTTCCAGATGAAGAAACAGAGGGTCAGGGCAGATTCAACAACTTTTCCATGGTCTCACAGATAGAAAATGTTAGAAGTAGTACATAACAAGATGTAATTGTTAGGGGGTTGCCAAACATCAAGCTGAAATTTACTCCATTGCAGCTACAATATGTTTTGCTCCTAGTTCTACCTCCTATGTCCAAAGAAAACAAATATGAAGTTCGGGTGTCTTGCTTCTTGAGCAAAGCTACTGCTATACTGCAAAACTTAAAAAGAAAAAAAGCTTATCATTCCACTCCATTCATCCTAAAGATTTCAGTGTTTGTCTCTTTGTCCTAACCTCCTCCCAACCCACCATGGATCTGTTTGCATTAGTAAGGAAAACTTCCTCTATGAGTGATTTCATGAATACAGAAAGTTCCTATCAATATCTTAGCCTTGTTGTTGTCATGTATCTTACAGTCTTAGGGTTTGTCTAAGGCACTGAGAGGTACAGAGAATTGTCCTAGGCAACACAGTATCAATTAAGGACAGACTGAAACTTACATTTTCTTCACTCTGAGGTCCAGCTTTCTGTTCAGTATATATTACCTCTAGTTTGATTTTACTGTTTTGTTTGGTTTTTTTAAACACAATAATATTATTCAAGTATTAGGTTTTTTGATCCTAGATTTTAAAATTTAACTTATTTCTGATCCCTTCAGAGCTGGATGTTTGGTCTCTTTTCAGAGTGCCCTACAACAGAAAAAGAATTGTCTTGTGCATTTTTGTGAGATATATATGTATATGTGTATATACGTATATATAGATACGGACACACATACATATATACACACATACATGGTGTTTATGTATATACGTATTTATATTCATGTTCATAATATATACACACATATGTACCTATGTTTATGTGTGTGTCTTACATGCATGTATAGAGGAATATATAGATCTATACTATCTATCTATCTATATAGTTTCCCCTCTTACTGTATAAATGTGTGTATATATACATACTCATATGTATGTATGGCATTTTACATGTATTTTGTATAGATAGCTCGTACATGTACATTTACATGTGTGTGCATATATATAAATACATGTAATTACATATGCATATACACATATATCACAATGTGTGTATGTATAGTCACAAAAGGAGAATTTGGAGACTCACTGAGAACTTAGAATGATCAAAGCAGACTGTGGCCATCAGCCAACTTGCTCAATATGCTGCTTCATGTGTGAGCCGAGTCTTTGTTCAAAGGCAGCCGCATTAGCACAAACATTAATTTTTTAGGATCTGAAGCTTCTTGGGTTTTTTGAAGATGTCTGGAAGGTGTCAGTGAAGGAAGGCACACTTTTCAGGAACTGCACACCTTGTGACAGGGCCTTCAGGAGTCAAGTAAATTGTCAGGCAAAGCTTCAATTCTGCCTTATATAGTGAGGACCTTTCCCCTGAGAAGACCTGCTGTCTTAGGGATTGCAAATGGAAACAATTAGCCTGCTTTTAAGTTAGCAAATTAACTCAATTTGCACAAACTGATTTATTCACACATTTGTTATATAACTTTCTTTTTCCTTTGATGTCTTTCTTACCAAAAGCATACATTTCAGATTTCACAACTGGGTATTTTTTTCTTCCTTTCTTTCATCTGCTTTGCCCTTATTTAAGTTAGGACTTAGGGAGAATTACGAAGGGAGAAAGGGACAAATTGTAAACTTGTTAAGACAGTGTGGTGTAATGGAAATATTGATGTTTTGGGAACCATATGTTGAAGTTTAGGGGTGCTCAGGACTCCAAAATACTGACAGGCTGGGTCCTGCTGGAATTAATTGGACTCCAGCCTTCTTTCAGCCAAAGAAAAAAACAATGTTTATTTTAGATTTGCCATAATGGGTATACTCTTAAGGAGCCTGAGCATTTGTGATGCTAATGCCAGCAGGCCAGATTGAATATGAGTTGAGCTAGATTGAATCTGAGCACCTTCGTGGAGACAAGATGGATCTTATACACAGGAAGACTGTGGGGAGGGATCTGGGGTGGTTCTGAGGTGATGGGAGGAGGGGTTTAGGGAGGGTCTTGAGGATCAGTCTAACAAGGATCTTGATGAGACTGGGGTGACTACACGTCAGACTCCAGGAATGAGATTAAGTGGGGGGAAATAGCTGAAGGCTACCTGGAGATAACAGACAATGGAGGGCTGGGCTAGGTGAAGAGTAACAAGAGATTTGAGCCTAGGGATAATGAAAGGCTTATGGCCTCAGGCAAACACTCATCAAGTGGGATGATTCAAGGAGAGTTCAAGGGGGCTCCCAGAGCCTAGACCCTATCAGAAGGAGCACTGGACAGAGTCAAGAGAAACCTAGGTTCAAATACTGACTCTGATACTCATTAGCCATGTGATGAAGGCTAGGCGCCTCTGCCCTCTCTTCCTCTAGAGAATATGGATATTGATGAGGTTTCAGATTTATTTGCATATTACAAATTGAGAAAAATGACTGTTTTCCTATTATATTAATAACTAATGTTATATACAGGACCCAAAGATCCCTTTCTTGCTTTCTTTTTCAAAGCCCCGTCTCTCAAGGACATTTCTGACCTCACCCAAAAATTCACCCCACCCAGACCATCTTATCTAGGTGGAATTCTTACTGCAACCCCACCACTGTTCAACTCAATTACATTCTTTTGTATATATTGCTGGAAACAGAATTATCTAGGAGTGCTGACATGATTAAAGTCATGTCCCCCAGCCCCTCATTAAAAAAAGTACACCTCTCACTATAATATTCATTCTACCATTAGTTGTTGTAAGAAAAAGATAGTATGGTATCTGGTTTTGCTCCCACAGAAGCTGTCCATATAGCTGAGTTAAAGTTTACCTACCAAGACAATGGTCAGCCCGGGATCAGGGAAGCTAGAGAAGCTAAACTGGTTGAATCAGTTCAAGCTTATCATGACAGTTCAAGGGTTAGGTCCTGGTCAAGTGTCTAGGTCTACTAATATGCATAATTCACATATGTTAAAGAGGGAAGGTAGGGTAGTAAAGAATGTAGACTAATCCTAATTTAGACAAGGAAGATAGAACTAATTAACTTCACTTTTGCTTCTGTATCCTACTTATCCTACCTATATAAACTGTATAACCTAAGAAAACTATGTAAAAAGTCAAGAATGTAAACTAACCATAACTCAAACAGGAGTGGAGGAGATGGTTACCCTCACTCTTGCTTCTATATCTGTGTGAGTGTTCCTAGTGAGCACTGCACTCACTCTCTCCAGGACTGTAGTAAATGCCTTCCTCTGCCCACTGTGGTCCTGAGTTCTTTGGGTGAGAATGGGCAAATCACATGGATCTTCATAAGGTTATGCCACCAGAAAAGCAATGAGCTGCAGAAGCATGTCTTGGGCTGACTTTCTGACCTTGCCTTGGGCAGTCCTGTGATCCCCACTGCGCGGGGCTACCACTTGGGATTTCCCTGAGGCACCCTGTGGTCTTCACAGCCCTCTTAAGGGGCTCTTGGGAGCCTTGTGATCTTACTGCCATTCTCAGGGGCCATCACTTGGGTCCTCCTTAGGGTCTGACCCCTAGAAAGCCCTGTGATCCCCACAGATAAAGGAGGGGCTACCACTTGGTCTTCCTCTGGGAGTCTTGTGCTCTGCACAGCCTTCCTTAGGGGTCATCACATGGTTCTTTCTCAGGGTCCAACCAGACCAAAGGAGACCTTGAGTCAATTTCTGGTCCACCCTCCCAATTTCAAAAAGGACCACTATTAAGTCAACTACAAACTTAGCTTGATTTTGATCTTTGAGTAAATTGTTTTCTCACCATTTAACTGATGAAGAAACTGAGGCCCAAGATATTCAAGTAACTTCCACCATGGAAGAAAATATTGTAAATGCCTTCACTGAAATTCTAGTCTGTTAACATCATTATTACTATCTAGGGACGTTGCCAAGAGTCTACTGTCTGTAGGACATATTATTGGGAACTCTGATATCTGATCTTTTCCATCAAATAACTTGTCATCACCTAGGAAATGGGATGGAGCAGTTAAAAAAAAAGGTAGATAACAACTCAAAACATCCCAGCCCACCCCTGTTAAGTGACAAATGAATGAGACAAAGTACAATACAAAAAGATAATAACAAGGGATAGATGGAGTAGTTAGAAAATTACTACATATGTTTTTTTCGTTGAATTTAGAGCTTAAAGATGCCTTAGGAGTCAGTTAATTCAGTCTCTTTATTTTATAGGTAAAAAAATGCTGAGGCCCAAAAAAGTCAAGGGATTTGTCTAAACTCAGAGACAAAGCAAACAGGAATAAAAAACAAAGAGAAAGGAAAATAGAGGCTCATTTCATTTTTCATGGCACTATTCGAATGGAAGATATAATAAAGTATAAATTAATTTCAGCAAAACGATTTGCATTTGACAAAATCTCTCACACAACTTATGTGATTTGAATATTTGGAGAGGTCATTTGAATGATTTGGACCACTCTTAGTCAAGTGACTAATGGACTTGAGTCTCTGGATGGGCCTCAGTTTCTTCATCTGTAAAATAAAAAAGAATAGATCAGGGATTCTTAACCATGGATCTACAAAATAGCTGTCTTTGTTTTTATCACTTTGATAACTGTATTTCAATAAAATTGGTTTCTTTTGTAATCTTATGTATTTCATTTTATGCATTTTGAAGCATTACTTTTTGGCGAGGTCCATAGGTCTCACCAGACTGCCAAAGGGGACCATGACACACAAAAAGGTTAAGAGACACATCAGTAGGTTCCTCCCAACTCTTGATCTATGATCCTATTCTTGTGGGTTAGAGGACAGCATAGTTAGGTGGGTTTATAATTATATGAATGTCTAGATAAAAAAAAAATTCATTAATGGACCGATGTCACCTTGACTTTCTGTTTCTAGTAGAGTATCAGAGGGATCTATTATTGGTGATAACAGAATAAAGGATGTGCTTATTACTGCTGCTGAGAGCACAAAGATAAGAAAGACAGCTATGTCTGTTATAGAATTTATGGCTGAAGAGTACTTTGAAGGTTATCTAGTCCAATCCACTCATTTTACAGACCTGTACAGGTCCAATGACTTGCCTAAGATCATACAAGTAATAAGGAACAGAGGCTAGATGTTGAATGACAAGAAACAGAGAGAACTTATCTGTGTATAAGTATTATCCCTTCATAACCATATATGTGATATATACATACATACATACATACATATATACCATATCACATAAACTCATGGAAGGTAAGGACTGCATCATTTTTGTTTTGGTATTATTCCCATTACCTGACATAGTATGTGGCACATAGTAGGGACTCCATCCTTCATGAATGGAATTGAGTAGAATCTTGATTCATACTACATTGATGACTGACATCTAACAAAATTAAATTTAATAGGAATAATTAGAAAATTCCATAATTAGTTTAACCAATTGCCGCATGGGAAATATGTCCAAAGAATGGTTTTTGTTAAAAAAAAAAGAAAAGAAAAAAATAAATCAGGTGTTTCAGTAGATTTTTTGATGTTGTTCAGTTATTTCAGTCATGTACAACTCTTCATGACCCCGTTTGGGGTTTTCTTGGCAAAGAAATGGGAGTAATTTGCCATTTCTTTCTCCAGTTAATTTTACAGATGAGGAAAAAGAAACAAACAGGTTTAAGTGACTTGCCCAGGGTCATACAGCCATAAAGTAGCTGAGGCCAGCTTTGAACTCAGGTATTCCTAACACCAGGCCCTGCACTCTATCTACTGCATGACTTAGCTGCCCCTTTTAGTGTACTACAAGCTCTATATAAGTCAACAATATACCAAAGCAGCCACAAAATAATTTTTTTTAGAAGTTTGACCAACTGGATTGAATGCAATTTAATTCAACAAACACTAAATAGCCTCAGTATGATAGGTAGTAGAAATACAGAAACAAAATGAAAACTAATCATTGACTTCACTCTCCTGAGCATGGAACAGGATCTGGAAAGGATGTTAGCCCCACTGTATTCAGCCCTTCTCAGAGGAAATCTGGAGTATTATCTTCTGTTTTGGATACTTAATTTTAGGAAGGACATTTACAAGTGAGGTTCTCATAGGAATTACTTAATTTAAAAGTATTTATTAAACAACATATTATGGACCAATGACTCTGGTAAGCATGGGAATATGAATACAAAAGCAAAGACCATCCCTGCTCCCAAGGAGCTCATAGCCTAACATGGGAAGACAATATACGTAGAGAAGTGGTGGCCAGGGAAGGATATTCTGGTCCATAATGTTACAAGGATAGTGAACAGGGCTATAAAACTATAGATTGACATATCCTTCACAGGGCCATTGCAGAATTGATCTGATCCTGATTCCAGAACTGGAAGGGGTAGAGATAAGTCATCAATCAGGAGAGCCCCAGGACAGAAGGCTTAAAACTACCCAGGCATGGTCTCTGTTCAAGGTGGCAAGATGGTTGTTCAGAAAGTAGTCAGGCATTAGAGAATAAAATGAATCATGGCTGTAGCCTTCCTGAAATAGTGGGGCAGATGGAGAATAATGATCAATGAGGATAGCAAATACAGAAGATATGCAACATACAGATTGGTTGAAGGAATTGGGGATGTTTATTCTAGAGAAGAAAAGGCTTGGGTGAGATATGGGATATATATAGCCCTACTCAAATATTTAAAGAACTGAATTTTATGCAACTTTTTTGAAGAATAAGGACTAGCCAGTAGCTATATTAGATAGCAGCTGTCATATTATACTTACAAATAATCCTATTCCAAGACCATGTGTCTAAAACAATACTTTTCTGAGAATTAATTCCAATTTTTTAGCAGATTTCATTTCCCATGTATCCTTTGGTTAATTAGAATAATCTGGCTTCCATATTTATCCTTTAAATGCTTATCAAGGTAGATTCTAGTACCTTTATAGCTCTAGTTCATATTGCTCCACTCTATGTACTTTATATTTCAACCAAAATCGTCTAACAGCTCTTTTCCATTTTTATTTTGCCCTCTGCCACCTCCATGTATTTGCACAAGTTTTTCATGATCTCTGGAATACAATTCCTTTGCATATCTTCACCTGTTGGAATCTTTCTCTTCCTTCAAGACCAAGCTCAGGTGCTAAAGCCTCCATGAAACTTTCCAGATTACCCCCTTCCTCACTGAGAATTGTTCTTTCCTCATATTTTTCTGGGCACTTTTTCTTTGTCTCCCTTTGACTTTTATCAGAGTCTCTCTGTATCCTACTTATATGGGCACAATCTCCTATGTTAGATTGTAAGCACTTTGTTGGAAGCTACAAGGCCATTTCCACCTTTGTATCTCTTAACACCCAGCCTAATGTCTTGCATATATGCTAAATGTTTGCCAAACTAAATTGTATATGCTATATTCTCAGTTTTTTTGCCTTCTGGTTCAGAAATTTTTAGTAAACATGGCAACAAAAGTGTCTCTTTAAGTAATCACCAAGGTCCAAATGTGTGAGAAGAAAGGAGGGCCCCTCTGCTGTTAAAAATATTTCTCTTGTAAAAGAAGGCTTTTCCAGGGAAATATCAGCTTTCCCTCAGGGACAGCAAAAGTCTGAACAGGATCCTGTTTTGGCTGTTGTCCTATCTTTGGCTTCACAGATGGAACCAGGAGCCAAACCTGCCAAAATGTCAATTTCCTGTTGACTTACCGGCATGTTTTCCCCCCAACCTTCCGCTCCATCCCAGTACCACTTTAGTTGTCAAGAAGTCTTCTATACATTTGGCAAAATGTACAATTTCAGATAACAAAAAGTAAAACCAGCCCTCTAAAAAAAGGAAACTCAGAGAACTGGCTCACTCCTTGATAATTACAATGACATCAAAATTTTTTCATTGTCTCACAGCTTAGGGGTGTTTTTGTTGTTGTCTATTTTTTTTAATCGTTTTGGTCCAGGCCTGTGAATTCCATCAGCATTGCCACTAGGCAAACTCCTTCCACTGGTACAGATAAAAACTTCAACTTCTACTTATAGTCTTAGAATTGTCTGGGATATTAAAAGGTTAACTAAGGATTGTCCACAGTCACACAACTAATATGTGTCAGAGTCAAGATTTGAACCCACATCTTCTGAGCTGCTATAGCAGCTCTTTTATCTACTGCACAATCCTATACTTCATAGATGTGACTAATGCTCCTTAAGAAGAAGGCATCCAAACCTTATGGATGTTAATGTCTGCACCTGCTACATCTTTTTTGTATGTGTCTTTAGGTGTCTTTTAAATCAAATGTTTTCATCTAAAGGATTTGGCAAGTACAGCCCTTACACATCAAAAGTAAATATATCCCAACCATTCAGGTGCTGTAGTAGCAGTTCGGCCTAACCAAACACCAGCTCCAATATTCAAGAACAAATCCAATTTAGCTCAGTCTCTGGTGGCCGGTAGTCCCATAATTGAACATAATTTGTCACAATTGGCAGCCCTAGCTCAAGAGATTTAGGACTGAGCTCATAGAAGCATTTAAAGAACTCCTTTCACACTCCAACTAGAAAATATATAACATTGTAACAAAAACCCATTAAATAACAATGTTCTTTTTTCTACTTTTCCTTATCCGCCTTCAGCCTTGCAAAGATATTGGCATTTGAATAGAATTTTGATCCCTTACAAAGAGACTTGTTATTTCCTCCTGCCTTCCACAATGTCACATTCCTGAAACTCAGTATTTATTTATGCTGTACCTTTCACGTGAAGCACTTTTCCCCCGAAGGATTTGAAAACTTCCAGTGTGTGCACAGGCAGAGAGAAAAAAGTAAAATCACCTGTTTTGACAACAATCTTGCTTCTTACCCGAAAATGCCAGTTACTACATCCATTTCCTGATTGTGACATTACCCAATGTGACAAAGCAGCAAAAGTGGATGGAACAGAATGAGGGGACAGAGCTTGTAGACACACAATGTGACTTTCCTAACAATCAGAGAAGCAGGAAGAGATGATGTTTATTACAATGTCATCACAAATGGGGTCAAGAACAAGGATTCTACCCTATACAACAGTAATTAAATATTAGGTGACGATTCAGCGTGACAACTGCAAATCCACTATGTCTTTGTTGACATGATTCCAAGTTAGTCTATAATGGTTAAGTGGAAAGCATACTAGATTTCAAGTCAGAAGATATAAGTTTGAGTCTTGGCTCTGCTAATTACTTTTGGGAAAGGAACCAACTCTTTACATCTCAATTTCCTTGTCTGTAAAATGAAGGAATTGGCGAGAAAACAATTTACCCAAAACTACAATCATATAAAGCAAAATAATGTTGAGAGTCATTAGAAATATGATCAATAAAGTCACCAACTGTGACTTCAGAGGACTAATAATGTAACATACTTCTCTCACAAGAAGTAGTGGACTATAGGTACAGAACAAGGCATCCATTGGCAGGCATGGCCAATGTGGGTATTTTTTTTTCTATATTTCTGTGTTAAAATAGTAGAGTCTACTGGGATAGGGAAAAGGGGAAAAGTATTGGAAAGTGACAGCAATATGAAGAAAAGGATTACTGAGTATTTCTTTTTTTCTAAAAATTGGGAATTTGGAGTAGATAACTTTCAGGATCTTTTCTAGCTCTAAATTATGATCCTATGATACCATAAACTTTGTTCCACGAACAACTTACACTGAGACTTTAAGCAAGCTGCTACAGGTTGAGGAATTATGAGAATTATTCTCCTGTCTCACAACCTGTTACTTGCTGCTCTTGTTCCAGATATGTAATTTCATCATGGTAGGAAAGTCCCTCCATGGATGTGAAGCCAATAACTTGTCTCCTCAAAGCAACAATAAATGAACAAACAAAAAAAAAGAGTAGGTAAACTTGTGAATTAAAAATACAAAAGAAGAAAAGCAAAATCCAGTGAGTTTAGTGTTTCATATTTTCTCATATCTAGAAAATACTTTTCTCCTCATAATGCAAGCATCATGTTTGCCACATTTCTTGGCATCTTATTCAATATATAAATTCTTATCATATCAATTCTTCATCAAGTCTGTCAGGAAAAAAAAGTTTGTTTTATTAACTTAGTGAATAAGTTTTCACCTAAATGATTAGAAGCTGATATAATTTTTGATTACTATAATAATACTTCTAAATAGTGCCTACCATAGCACTGTGCATATGAAAACTGATAATAAATATAATTTTAGATCTCCTAGCATGATGAAGAAACTTAGTTATATCTCTACTGGAGGGTGAAAATTTGTGGTGTGGAAGACAAAGAGGTCAACAAATAGTTTTTAAAATAATAACAGTGATAGCAAGATTGTTTTGGGGGGGGATTTTTTCACACGTGGCAAGATTTTATACCAAATAATTAAATAGTACAAATTTATATTCATGAGGGATGTTCAATTTTTTTTCATAAAAAACCAAAACAAAAACCTGTGACCCACAATCCTGAAATTTTTACAGTGAGGGGGTAAAATAAAAGCAAAAAACCCTAAGGCTCTCTCCAAACAGAATAATTTTAATTCACATTTTCTATCTATACTGGACACAGTAGATTCCAATGGTGAGAGTTACAATCCAGCTTTTCCACTTGGAAATTTTTTTCTTTGTTTTTCCTCTTCCTCTGCAGCCATATCAATTTTTTCACCTTCTAATTTTGAATCTTCAGCTATGTCTTCTGTTCTGTCATCTTCTAGGTTTTCTTCAGGCTCTTCTTCCACCTTTGCATCAGGATCAGTGTTCAAATTTTAAAAAAAGAATCCTTTCTATCCTGTCGCCATATAGTTTGGTGTTTGATAGAAGGTATCCTGATCTTAGTCTTGCTGTTTGGAATAGGACTACAGTAAGGTCTAAAATGGTTTTGTCATCTTCATCTTCTTTAACTTGTTGTAGCATGACCTTGATCAGTGATATGTGGGATTAATTTCAAGTGTTTTCTTCTGACTGGCATAGTAATTTGCAGAAATATCCATGCCCATCTTTTAAGCCTGAGTTTTCATGATTCTTCCCATGTTGCTACACCAGCCATAATGGCTAGCCACAAGAGCACAAGGAGATTCTGTCAGGCTCTGGGAAATCACAGACTTTTCAATCTTATCTTTAAAAAGCTTTGACCTTCATCCACTCAAGCAAGAGCTCATACTCCTCCATAGCAGCTTGGCTTTCCTTAGTTTTTTTCAATATCATTATTATAGAAATTTTGTTTTAAGAACAACTTTGAGCAAATAAGTCATTTTGACTTATAAATATCAAAATTAACTATAAAGAACATATGAAGAAAATGCTCTCTGCATCCAGAGAAAGAATTGATAGATAGAAGCATGTATAGAGTATTTTACCTATTTGTGTCCAATGGTAGCCATTTCTATGGTGGGGGTGGGAAGAAAAAAAGAAATTTAAGCCATAACTTTATTATATATTTAAAAGGAATAGCAAATTGTTCGTAATAGATTTGCAATTTCATATGTAACCATCTTTTTTATCATACTATGTTATGGAAATGTTTGTTTTATTCCATAACTTATTTTTTTTAAATAGTCAGATAAAGGAGATTGACTTAGCCCACTTTCCCTGATGTTTTCTCCCATTTTAGAATTCTCAAGGTTTATGCAATTTTGTTTAGATCAACAATATGAGGCATGTAAACTAGTGATAAATGATGTAAACTAGTGATAAGTGATAAATGACTTCTGAAAAATGTGACAAATACGTCCTTTAAAGAAGCTATGATTAGTTTCTCTATTAGAAAAACAGCGATTTCCTTGGGATCACACAATGAGATTCTTTTTGCTTAGTGATTGCTTCTTAAAATAAATTTATTTCAACTCTTTTCTAATCACTAATAAACATGAAGGTGAAGATACCGCTAAGTTATGAATTTTTGAAAATTTTTTTACCATTGCTTATTAGTACTTGCATAGTAATACTCCCTCTTGGACCTCTACAACTACACATTTGCTATCTTGTTCTAGGTTGCTGGTGTTTTCAAACCCGTTTTTTGAAAAACTGGTTAAAATAATTGACTCAAGAAGAATGAGTCAAAAGAACACTGTCTGGATTAGGAGTCAGAGAAACTAGAATCAAATCCATACTCTGCATTGTACTGTGCAAGGCACTTCAACTTCTCTAAATTTTCTCTCTATCCAATGAGTAAGTTGTATATGATGATTGTGAAGGTCCCTTCCTGCTTTAAATCACTTATCTTTCAACAAACCCAGGAAATATGGGTCTGAAAAGTGGATTGAAAGGACTTGAGATCTATTGGGGAAAGATAAAGGGAAGAAGAAAAAATGGAGCTTCTTTGGATTTCACTGAAGAAAAGCCTTATTGATTGCTAATATCCTCCTCCCAAACTATTTGAAAATGTTTTTCCAATGGACTTATCATCATAGGAGTTAGACAGCTGTAACACAAAACTCTTGTGATTGTCTTCTACATTTATGGAATCATAGATTTAGAGCTGGAAAGGGCCTTAGATGTCATCAAATCCAAGCCACTCCTTTTATAGATGAAGAAAGAGGCTAAGAGGTTAAGCGCCTTGCTTAGGGTCACTAAGTCTTGGAGAAAAGGGCCGACACAGGTCTTCCTGACTCTGAGTCTAAGGAGGTATCTGGTTCTCCACACTAGTATCACTCTTCTAAAACTGCCACCAAGGGAAATGCATACTCTAAACAAGAGTGGTCAGCTTTTTGTTTTTCAGTCGTGTCCAACTCTTTGTGACCCTGTAAACCATAATAGCATGCCAGGCCCTTCCAACCTAAGGGACTCATCTAATGTCATATCTTTTTAGCAATTTAATATTGTCCATGGGATTTTCTTGGCAAAGATACTGGAGTGGTTTGCTGTCTTCTTCTCCAGTTGTAGGCAGGCAGAGGTTAAGTGGCTTTGCCCAAGGTCACACAGTTCTACTAAGAGTCAGATTTGAACTCTGGTCTTTCTGACTTCAGGCCCAGTGCTGTATCTACTATACCACCTAGCTGTCTTTTATATATCCACCCTTTGTAGTTAGCTCCTATACTATTATTTGGAGGCTTTGGAAAAATATTTATAGTTAATGAAAATTGTCCAAAAGAAATCCCTGGGCAACAGACTGCTCCACCGTAATGTTGTGATAGGGGGAAGGGAACTTGCATTTTATGGAAAAACTACTATGTGGTGGGCACTGTGCTAAATGAAGTATCTCATTTGATCCTCAAAACTACCCTGGAAGGTAGGTGTTAATATTATCTCCATTTTACAATTGAAGAAACTGAGGCAGAGGTTCAGTAACTTGCCCAGGGTCACATAGGTACTAAGTGTCTAAGGACAGATTTGTGGACACCTAACACACATTAATCTTATACCATTTCTCGATTGAGTGATGTGGGGTAGGGATGTCTCACTGGTAAAGGGAATTCTTGTATAAGAAAAGTCTTTCTTTAGGTCCATATGGAAATATTCAGTTAAAAATCTCAGAGAAACACTGAGGACACAAGAACACTGAGAGGATAAGTGAATTTCTCGGGGTCACACAGCCTGCCCACGTCAGACAGGTTCTGAGCCTAAGTGTTTTCCACTCTGAGACTGCCTCTGTATCCACTCTACCACACTGCCTCAGGTTTTTAAATATAAAACACTTAATACCGTTTCATTATAGTGAAAATTCTCAGCTCTTAATGAACAGGACTGATATTCACTATAAAATCCAATCATCAGAATTTTTATCACAATCTGATTTTTTTTTCTCTCAGGGAGGGGGGTGTTGAAAGGAGTCATCTAGACCTGTGATTTCATTGATATAGGGGAATTCCTAGGTTTTGCTGTTCAGTAGTTTCAGCTATGCCTGACTCTTTGGGACCCCATTTGGGGTTTTCTTGGCAAAGATACCAGAGTGGTTTGCCATTTCCTTCCCTAGCTCATTTTGTAGACAAGGAAACTGAGGCAAATAGGGTTAAGTGATTTGTCCAGGGTTACGCAGCCAGTAGGTCTCAGGCCAGATTTAAATGCAGGTCTTCCAGGCCTGGTGCTCTATCCGCTGCACCACCTAGCTGTTTTACCTCCTGGTTTCTCCCTTTAAAATTGTAGATTGGCAACTCTTTGGTAACAAAGTGTTAGAGAGTTCCCCGACTCTCTGGCAGGACAAATGATTTGCTCAGATTCAATCAGTACATGTCATGGGGGGCCCTTGTCGCCAAGGCCAATCCTCTATCTGCTATATTATGCTGTCTCTTAGCATTCCCTAAACACTGAGAACATTGACAATATCATTTAAAAACTCTTATAGACCCCTCTACTCCCCGACACACACGCACATGCAGAATTTAACTGGGGTCCTAAGAGAATGCTGAGAGCAATTCCACGTTTTAGACACAGAGGTTGCTTTGACAGTCTAATGCGCATTGGATACTGAACCAGAAGTGCCTGAGTTCAAGTCCCAGCTCAGCCATTTGTAGTCAATGTATCCATATTCCTCGATTTAGTGATCTTACCTCTTCAGGCTCTATTTTTGTCCTCTGTAAAATAAGGTGGATGGACTTGATGACCTCTAAGGTCCCTTCTGGCTCTATGTCTATCATCCCAAGACCCTGAGAATGAAGATCAGGTTTCTAGAGTAGAGCTGCAACAGATGGGAAGCATCATTTGAAGCTTCAAACCAGGGTAACTAGCTCTAGATACTACACATTATCAGGTGGTCATTTATATTTATTTGATTCTAAAAATACATTGCTTGCATATTTTTTTTCTTTTCTCAAAATAGCAGATCTTCAAAGTCTCTATTCTTATATTTGCATGCCTAATTTTAAGAGTATAATGGTTTCTTCTGGCTCCATCTTATTTTTCTCCACTGGACTCTGACTCCAGTACACCTGCATGGGACATGCTGAAAAGTTTCCAGGTACAAGCCCCATGATAAGACACTGTGTGTGTTGGTTCAAAAACCACGCAGCCAACCTAATTTCAGAGAGACTCGTCACCAGTGAATGGCAATACTGTATTTGTCTTTGTATCACTAGAATCTAGCACAAACCCTGGAGTATAATACACATTTGAGTTAAATAGAATGTACTGGTCACCATAAGATGATGTCTTTTGACAACTTAAGAAAACCACCTATTAAATATTCAAAGGGCCTTTTCCAGAATAGCTTTTCTGATAAAATCATAGCTATTTTGAAGTACTAAAGTGAGTACATTTGTTGGGGATCTATTTTTAAGACTAAGAGAATTTTGAAGAAGAATCAAGCAAACAAAAATTTATTAAGCACCTACTATGTGCCAAGGACAGCTAGATACTAAGGATTTAAATACAAAAAGATGAAACAACCCTTACTATATCAAGGACCTTATATTCTAATGGGGAAAAATAAGTACATAAATGAGTATAAATAAAATAAATGTAAAGAGAATAAATGCACAGTAGATATACAGAAGGTAGGTAGAAAAGGCACTAACAATTGGGGGAAAAGATTAGAAAAAGTTTTATGTCAAAGGTGATACTTGAATTCTGTCTTGTAGGAGGTTCTCTGGGTTGGGGTTAAGGAAGGTCTTCACTCCAAGCATTTGTGATTGTCAATGTAAAGGCACAGGGAAGGGGGATGTAGCTTCATGTCATGAAGAACTGAGAAAAGGCCAATTTAACTAGATCAGAGAATGAAAGAAAACCAATGTACAATAAGGCTCAAAAATAAACTGTTTTGTGAAAGGCCTTATGATATTTAAGCTGATAGAGAGCCAATGGAGTTAAATGAATGAATGAACAAGAGAGGGCGTCATAATCTGTGCTTAATGAAAATCACTAGGATGCTGAGAGCAACTTAGAGGATGTATTGAAGTGCAGGAAGACGTGAGACATGGACACCAATCAGAAGGCTATTGCAATAGTCTAGTTGAGATTTTGTGAGAGTTTGGGTGAAGGTAGTGGCTATAGCTGTAGAGAAAAAAAGGTTGGATATAAGGAGAGGTGTCACGGTTAATGAAAAGTGAGCACTCAAGGATAACAAAAAGCTCATAAACCTGGAAGATGGAAGGCCAGGATAATAATAGTACATTCCAGAAAAATAGAGAAGTTTGAAAACAGGTGGGAATGAGAGGGAAGATAACAAATTCTGTTTTGGACATGTGTTTGAAATGAGTCCATAATCTCCAGTTAAAATATCCAAGTCAGTTGATAATGTGGGACTGCAGCTCAGGGAAGAGAATGGGGCTAGAGATAGATAGATAGACAGATGTATACATATATTTACATACATACATAAAGATATATGGTAAAGTTATATGTTATATATGCATATATGTACATATACATGCATATGTGTATATATACATATACAAGTATATGCATATATGTATATTTATGTGTGTATATGTATGACTGTGTCATTTGTATAGAGAAGATACTTTAATGCATGAGGGTTGATGAGGTCACCAAGAAAGTAAAGAGTCAGAAGAGAAAAGGGCATTAGAGAATCCTCACAGTAATGGGGCATGATATAAATAAGACAGAAAAGGAGATAGAATTAAACAAGTTGAAAGGAATAGGCCTTTTTATTTGGTGTTGAGGGAAAGCCATTTCAATTGCCTAGTAATCCAAATGAATGAGAGGTACCAACAAGAAAAGACTAAGGCAGTGAGCCCCCCATACTGAGGCTGGGACCTACATCTCTAAACTTACAATGAGTCCTGGACCACCATCTCCAAAGTTATACTGGGACTGAGGAGGGAAAGGATATAAACATGAATATTACCAAGGATCTTCCAGGTGGATGGCCATGGTAAGAAAAAATGATGAGCTTGATGTTCTTAGAAAAAATATGGATAGACTTGCACAAAATAACGAAGAGCAAAATAAGCAAAACCAAGAGAATGCTGTATACAGTAACAGCAATATTGTTTTAAGGACAACTTTGAGTGAATGAGTCAGTTTGACTATTATAAATAGCCAAATTAACTACAAGGGACATATGAAGAAAGATGCTATCTGAATCCAGAGAAAGATCTGATAAATAGAAGTACGTATAGAAAAATTTACATATGTATGTGTGTGTATGTATATATCTAATGGTAGCCATCCCTAGAGTGGGGGGGGGGAA
This sequence comes from Trichosurus vulpecula, assembly GCF_011100635.1. Lineage (NCBI taxonomy): Eukaryota > Metazoa > Chordata > Mammalia > Diprotodontia > Phalangeridae > Trichosurus > Trichosurus vulpecula. The sequence continues at coordinate 200,466,865 of NC_050579.1, forward strand.
GAAATAAGAAATTTTCAGAATAACTTTATTATATATTTAAAAAGAATAGCAAGTTGTACATAAGAGATTTGCAGTTTCATGTGCAATCATCTTTTTTTGTTTTACTATATTATGGAAATGCTTATTCTATTCCATAAATTAAAAAAAAATAAAAATTGGAAAAAAAGAAGAGGTAGAACACAAAGGTCTGTGACTCCAGATGTTTAAAACATGTCATGTCCTCCTGGGTCAGGACACTTACGCAAGTGTCCTTGGGGTCACGGAAGCTCTGCCATAAGAGCAACTCAGGTATTTTATGGGAAAAGGTAGGTCTGCTCAGGTAGGTCTCATTTGTTTCTCATCCGTGAGGTAAGGGGTGGGAAGACATTAATCAGCTAGGAAACTGGAAGCACCTATGCTAGAAGAAGACACTTAAGGCATCTTGACGGCATAATCAATATAGTAAATATAATGGCATAGTGTATACAGTATAGTGCTTAGTATATAATATAGGAATCAGGGCAATCTGAGTTCAAATACTGCCTCAAACACTTACTAGCGCTATGACCCTGGACAAGTCACTCAATGTTTCTCAGCCTCAGCGTGCTCATCTGTATAATGAGGGTGATGGAGTTGAAGCCTTCTAATTTCCCTTACTCCTCTAAATATATGATCCTGTGATCCTATAGAGAGAATATTCCAGATGTGTGTGTGTGTGTGTTTAGGATGGGGAGGATGAAGAATTTCTGGAGACAGGGTTAGGCAGAAACGAGTACAAGGAGGTGGAAAGGGTATAGCCAGGCAGTAGACTATCTGTTTGACAGAGACTAGATCAAAATACCAGGGTTTTTTCCAGACTACAAAAACATCATTTCTAACAAATTTCTTCTATTTTTCTTATTTGAGAGATGAGGACCTTTATTTTTAGATTTTTATTTCTAGTCTTCTATTCAAATGCCTTACTGAGATCTTTTCATCTAATCTCTAGTAGCATTTTCTATTCTGTTTTTCTAACATGTATCACAACTTCTAAAGTATAAGCCACTCCTTTAGGACCTAGCTACTTTTACTTCTGCTTTAAACTACTTCATGTCATTTATGCTGCTTATTTCAATTAGACTGACATGGAAGTTTCTCATTACATATGTGCATTCCAATTTCTTACCCAATATGTTTTCATTTTCTTCTTCGATACTTTCAATCTAGTTTGGCATTGGGTAGACAAACTCTCCTCGAAATTGACTGAATTTTTCACTTTTCATCTGAATTGTTTAGCATTCTACAAACACAGATCAATTTTTCTCAACTGGGAAGATCAAATCGAAAAGGTCATCTCTCCTTTCAGGTTTGTCTACCTTATTGACCTTCCTACTCCCCTTACATTCTGTCAGAACATTAACATTGCCCTTCGCCAACAGTTATAGGAATACCACGTAATGAAAATGTGATGAAGTGTACATAGAAATCACATATGCAAAACATTCTTTTAAAAATCTGAAGGTACTAAATGGTAGAAGAAATTCAGATTGTTTAGAATGGTGTATCGTTAATGTATTTTTGCTTAATTTGAAGATTTTCCCATCCATTAATAGGCCCATGTGACCTGATTAAGTCACATGGAAGCCTAAGTTACATGAAGCCTGTGGGGGAGGAGCTTGCTGGATGGGTAGAACAGGAAGGAATGTAGCAGAAAGGGTGGAGGAGGAAGAGCGGAACAGAACAGAGGAAGTTGGTCAGAGCAGTTAAAGCTAAGGGAAAGAGAGGAAGCAGGCAAGCAGCTAGCTTTGAGTTTTTGTTTGTGCAAAGGCCCTAGCAGGGGGAAGGCTTGGGGATGGTAGTGCCCCCTGCATTGCTATTTTGTATGGATTTATTTGTCGCTGTGATGGATTCGTTTTTCTGGTGTTAGGATTTGGCTTTCTGATGTGCGAATAAATGTTTTGATTCTATCTACCATATAGAGAGTTTGTTATATTTTGCAATTCAGAACTAAACCAGCATATTCATATTGAATATTGCGTTGGTTAAAGATATGATTTCTTTCCTCTAAATACGGAAAGCACCTCTGTAAAAAATAAAATAAAATAAAAAGTGGCATGCCTTAATTCAAGAAGTACAAGTAATTAAATGAAACATTTGGGTTATAATCCTAGTGCCACCATTTAGTAATTTGGTGCCTTTGAGAAATCACTGAAATGCTCTAAGCTTTAATTTTTTTCTCTCTGAAAAAGGGGACAGTAATAGAAATTGATTTCTTTGGTATACGTAGCTTTTGTGTTTCTTGGACCATGGATTTTTTTTTTAATATTTCTCATCATCTTTTCTCACTTTTGCACTGAATGCACTATCACATCATATGCTGATTTACTATAGAGTTATCAAGTTCTTAATAGAATTTCTTCATGAAATGTCTCTACTTTTTCATCCTCAGTAATCAATGTTGGTACATAAGTTGCAATTATTTTCATAGTGGTGTTTTTGTGAATACTGAGTATAAATTAGTTGATTGATGTCCTTGGTTCTTGAAGAAGACCAAAATGACATCACTATGTTAGAGTAAAGTTACAGTGCGTCCAACTGTGACTGATCAGACCAATAAGAGCTCAGAATGCTCTACCACGGCTCAGTCACAAATAGTTTATGTGAATATTTGGGGTGGATTCTCTAAATCTGAGCATCTCATGTTTCTTTTGAGCTGCTGCAATTCTGCTTTGCTCAGAGAACACAGAGCCTTCTTTGATGTGGGCACACCATGCTGAGCAGTCCTTTGACAGCGTCCTCCACGTCACATAATCAATTCCAAAGTTCTTCAGAGAGACCTTGAGAATATCCTTGTATCACTTCTTCTGACCACTATGCAAGCACCTTCCTTACGTGAATTCTCCATAAAATTGTCTTTTAGGCAAGCATATGCTTGTTATATGAACAACATGGCCAACCCATCCCAGTTGCTCTCTCTGCAGTAGAGTTTGAATGGGCAGCTAGGTGGCACAGTGGATACAGCACTGGACTTGGGATCAGGAAGACTCACTTTCATGAATTGAAATCCCCTCTGAAACACTTATCAGCAGTATGACTCAGGGCAAGCCACTGAGGACAAGTACTGTAATACCTGGTGATCAAATATTCTATGAAGTGATGTTTCTTCTTGTTTATAAGCATGCAAGAACATCCTTCATTTGCCCCATTCAGGAATAACAATAAGCCTGCCCTTTATGTAGCTGCAATTTTCTTTTTTTCTGGTGTCATTTAAAACAAGGATGCTGGGATTGATATGATTCAGTTTCAACATTAATATGTCTTCTTTTTGGTCACTGGACAAGGATCTTGCCTTGAGAGTGCCGATAGCCAAATTAAACTTGTGCTTTGCTTTAAAAATATGTGATTTTTAGTGCCCTTTGCCCTCTTTATTGACACTCTGTCAGCATAAGCGTGAAAGTAGAGGGAAACACGCAGGGCAGATTTTTAAGTTTTTCTTTGTTTAATTGATTGCCATACAAAAAAGAATTAAAAAATAAGCAACCAGACTACTGTTTCTGTGCCTCTACAAGCATAATTAGGCTGTCCCTCAGAAAACATATTTGATGTACTTCCAGGGGGCTTATCAGAATGGCAGAACTTGTCAGAGCTTATAATCTATTGAGATAGGTTTCAAAAATACAGAATCACTTTTAGAACATGTTGAGGCATTAGAGGAAAACTATGTGGAGATACAATCTGATTCAGGAAGAAAGGATGAAAGGAGCCAAACACTTGGAGATTACAGTGAAGCTTCATGCCTTTATGTCATGAGATACTCTTTAATAAATTATTTGTTGAACAGTAAGCAATACAATTGTTAGGTATTTTTTAATTAAGTAAATTAGATTTTAACAGATAGGAAAAGTTCTGTAATTGATGTGGTTTTTTTCTTAAATCAGCTGTCTGCATACAGTCAGGTAATGGACTCATCAGAGCTACAGAGCTAAAAATTGCTTTTTAGTAAAAAGCAATTAAAAAAGAATAGTAATTACAAAAATATATATGATGAACAAAAAATATAACCTGGAACTATTTAACTAATTAACAATCGAAAATGGGAAATGGACAATAGCAATAACATTGATACACATAATAATATTATATGGGAGTTTAATCAAGGAAATTTAACTGCCACAAGGAGAATGAGTCCAGGAAGTTCTCTAGTCAGCAAATATCTAACTTACTTGCCAAAAGTTAAGAGATGGCTACCAAAGCAACATTAGGTTAAAATACAAATTTGCTTGTACAATCTTAAGAGGAAGTATTGTAGAGAATTAAGCATAATTTCTTGTAAACCAGAGTGAAACAATGGGAGTAAAACCAATTTAAAGTAAGCTTGATAATGGCATCAAAATAAGCAGGGTCACCACAAGAACATTTAAGGACAAAAATGAGATAAGCACAACAAACAAAACAAAACGATGGAAAATATTTGTAGAAAATCACTATAGCAAACTACTTTCTCTATTAAGAATAGTAGAATCATCACATTTGGACTTGAACATTACAGACCTCAAAGAGTTCCCAACTATACAATGAATTGTTTCGAGAGGAAGTTAGAAATAACTCCAAAGAAAAAGCAGATAGGCAAAGTAAGACCAAATTGCTTGTTTTAGTATTATTATTATAAATAATAATAGCTAAGCACTTAAATAGAGAATTAAAGTTCACAAAGTGCTTTTATGTGTTAATTAATGCTCAAAACAACCTTGTGAAGTAGGTGCCTTTATCATCTCCATTTTACAGATAAGGAAACTGTGGTTAAATGACTTGCCCAGGGTCACACAGCTAGTAAATGTCTGAGCCAGGATTTGAAGTTAGGTCACCTTGACTCCAAATCTAGCACTCCATCCACTGCACGATGTAGCTGCTAAGGAATTCTAAGCTGGCAGTGACATAATTATGAATATTGAGGGATCAATATACAAGATATCTGAAGGAGAGGAAAACAACAAAAGAGTTGGGGGAAAATCTCACACTTAATTATTACCAATAAAAAGAGACAAAGAGAACGTCGATAATTACTGATCTACATACTTGCTCTCTCATTAATAAAAAATCTTTATGAGAGTCATCTATACATGAATCAAGAGCATCCTCTATGAGGGAGTTTGTAGGCCACCAGCAGGCTTTCACAAGCAATATTCGACAGTCAACTAACTAACTCTTACCAGTCCACAAGTAACTAAAAGATAGAGAGAATATGATATTCCACTGGGTTTCTTGTCTGTTGCTTATGAAAAGACATTTGATTCAATAGGGTAAAAGTCCACTCCACCAGCTCTTGTTCAACATTCTGTATCCCAGACATACAGCAGAATTATTCAAAATTCCTCGAGACATGAAAATGTTTTCTTTGAGACAGTGGTGGTATGGTTAAATTAGACAGTTGCACTGGTTGAATGAGTTTTCTCATCCAAGATTTCCATATATCAATGGAATCCGGTCACTATCCCCTATATTTTATATATGTTTATATTTATATGTAATTTTCCCAAAATAATATGTTTTGACTTTTTTTTTCTTTGTATCCCCAGGGCCTACCACAGTGATTGGCACACAGTAGGCTCCTAATAAATGCTTAGTCATTGCTTGATTGCCTAAGGTTCCATATTTATAAATTCCAGAGCTAAGATTTGAACAGAAGTCCTCTGACTTCAAGTCCAATGTTGCTTGGAGAAATTCACCTAGATATAAGGAGATCCACTTAGTTGGATGGCCTCTAATGTAATATATTGTTTCAAGACCTTTTGATCAGGATCCTTCATTCTTCTTTTCAATCGTCAAACTATCCCCTCTATATTTGAAATGTCCCCCTTAAGCTCAATATTTTAAAATGTCCTGAATTATAGCAAAATGCAAGCAAATAGTTTTTCTATTGAACTTTTGGCATCATGTTATAGTGGATTGGGATCTGGTGTAAGAGTTAGGAAGATTTGGGCTCATGTCCCACTTCTGAAATATACTGTGCATGTGACCTTGGATAAGTCATTTATCCTCTTGGTGCCCTAGACAACTTTCTAAGGTTGTATTTTGTAGAGAACATGAAAAATTACATTGGTAGAGGAAGTTCCATACGGGAGCTGACTACAAGACTATTCAGGAAAAAAGAGTCATATTATTTCAAATTAGCTCATTAGAAAAGCCTCTATATGTCAGCAGCCTCAGCATGAGCAGTACTAATGGAAAAATTAAAACTTACTTCTTTATTTTCAGATTTCATTAAATTGGGGAGCTATTATTCAACTATTAAAATAGGGACCTTAATTCAAAAGTGAAAAACAATCACAATTTATCCCAATTACTTTAAAGCATTGTGGTTTCATTATTTTTACCTTTAACTGACAAAGATGATTTTCTATTCAGCATACATTTTCTACTAATCTGTAAATACACATTTGTTTATAGTTGCAAAGCTAAGTAACAAGTACTATAAATTACACGAAGCTCAGTATGTGATCTTCTAAGCTTACTCCCTAAACTTTCACAATAGCCAACATTTTTTCTAGATTAAAAATGATAGGGTCAATTTTTAGCAATAATGTTACTAACTGATGAGTGCTGAGTTGCGAAATTCATTCTATAAAATATTTTTTTTCCCAACTACAAGTCACTGTATAAATCAGGGCCAAAGGTAACAGTGCAGGAGAAAGCTTTACCACACAATTCAGGTACCTACTGGCTAATGCTGGGCCATAAAAGAAGGCCAAATTGACAAAATGCCTGGGTTCTAGGTGAAGCTTAGAAGATGCAGCAGATACTACAATATTACACCCAAAATCTAAGGATAGGCACCATCTAATTACCTTGTTGGTGCAACGTTGGGCCTGTAGTCATGAAGACCTGCTTTCAAATCCCACCACAGACACTTACTAGTTTTGTGAACTTGTACAAATCACTTCAGCTTTATCTGCCTCAGTTTCCTCAACTGTAAAATGGGAGTAATAAAATCAATGGCTTATTTCACAGAATTTTTATGCAGTTCAAATGAGATCCTATTTGTAAAGTACTTGGAAAACTTTAAAGCGTTGTACAACTATCGGTTACTATTATTATCTAGCTTTGTTATTGGATCCTAACATTAGCCCTTAGCACCTATGTGACTTTGGAAAAGTCAGGTAACCTTTATAGACCTCAATTTCTTCATCTCTAAAATGAAAGGGTTGGATTACATGAACTCTAAGTTCCCTTCCAGCTTTGATTCTATTGTTCCGTGCATATATAACATTAAAAACTAGATTAAAAGTTTGTACAGTATGTGGGACAGGGACGTCCATAGAGTAAATACTACATAACTGTATAACAAGCAAATGAAATTTAGTTGACATCCAAAGTGCTAATTATAGCCACAGCAAATGGTGCACTCTGTAGTAAGCCCCAAAAAATTGGAACATTAATTGTTATGCAGTTGTTCAGTTATGTCCAACTCTTCATGACCTTGCGGGCCATGGTATGCTACTAACTGTTCATGGGGTTTTCTTGGCAAATATATTGGGGTGATTTGCCATTTCCTTCTCTAGTGGATTGAGGCAAACATAGGTTAAGTGATAGGCCCAGGGTAATACAACTAGCAAGTTCTGAGGCTGGACTTAAACTCAGATCTTCCTGACTCCAGGTCCAGTGCTCTATCCACTGAACCATCTAGCAGCTTCTTTTAAAAAAAGAACACTTCATTCATATTTAGAGTGCATGCCTTCATACATATTATTTCCCTCACTTGTTTAGGTCTGTTGGTTTGTCTGTTGTTTTTTTTTTTTTTTGGCAGATATTTTAACTCTCAAAGAGTCATAACATCTTATGTAAGGGAAAGGGTTAGACTCAGCATAGATTCCCAAAATTGGGTGATACCACCCCCTGGGGGACAATGGAATGAACCAGGGGGTACATGGTATTCTTGGGTGCAATTGAGGGGTTTTGAATAAAAATAAGAGAGTGGCAGAAGCATAAGGAAAGAAGAGAAGAAAATTTTGAAAAACCATTGATCCATGTTTCATCTGTTGTATAACAGCATTAAAGTCATAGTGATTGCATTATTTTCCAAATAAACACACAAAATGCAAGTTATAACCAATCAGTGGTCAAGTCCACCAAAAGGTCTTAACAAGCAAGTGTTGGTAGGTGAACATGTTACCCATTGTCAAGAAGTCCAGCATGCACGGGCAAGAGTATGTGCGTGTAACATCTTGTTTACAATGCAATACTATTCAGTTAAATGACACAATATTATGTCATCAAAATTTTAATGCAGGAAAAAGGCCCATAAATTTACAATAAATTATTAAATTTAAGATTCATCATTTCAAAAAAAATTTGTATTTTTTGAAATGATTCAAATTTTGGCTAAAAAAATTTAAAGGGTTAAGTAAAGTAGATTTCCAGGGTGGGGGGCACTGATTAATTTTTTCTAAAAGAGGGCAGTAGGCACAATGAGTTTGGGAATATCTGGGTGAGAGTATACCATTTAGGAAGATAATTATTATAATAGAGTAATTTAATATTTAATATTAGTCAAGTCCTTAGTACAGTGTTTGACACATAGTAGATATTATAAAGTATTTATTCCATTCCCTAAGCTAGTAATAGCAGCATCAGTAGTAGTAGTAGTAGTTGTTCACACAGCACTCTAAGGTTTGAAAAGCACAGTTTCAGAAATAAGTATGGATTGAGGGTCAGCAGAACTTTGTTCTCATTCTAGTGCTAGCCATATGACCTTGGGTAAGTCAAGAATCTGCTTTCGGTTTAATTTTACCCACCTGTAAAAAAAAATCAGAGTTTGGTTTGAGTATGTCTCTAAGTCACTAACAATTCTATGTCAAATATATAAACTGAAAGGAGGAAAATTAAGAGTATAATTTTCACAGAAATGAACAGATGTATATGTCCTGGCCATGCTCCCTTCTTCTTCCTAATGCCCCCTACCTCTAACCCTGTACTTTTTTCAGTCCCCCATATACGGAAATTTAAATATGACAATTCCATTGTGATTAGGAAAGTTTGGCAACTTTGTGTACTTGACTAGATGCAATTTTATAAGCTAATTATTGTCAGGTGAACTTTGCATTCCTTGTCTAAATGAAGTTTACTAAACCAGCATCAGCTACATAGGAACTTCTTGATATAAAAGCTGACCAGTTAATGGGCAAACATGGAGTCACTTCTGCCAGCTAAGACCTAGCAATGAGCCAATTGCACGCAATTGGGGTTGAGAGGAATTGAGGGAAAAGAGTCCCATTGCTGGGAAAAGAAGAGTTTCCTGGGATCAGGACATATTTGCCGATAGCAATTTCATGCTCTATTCCCTACAAAATTTCCTTTTAAATTTCAAAACTTTTCCCTTGTCAGTGCTCAGAGCACTATAATACGATAATGGTGCCCAATGGCATGCCCCTGGCACGGGCTCACCCAACTACAGAATGTTTCCAACTAGCTGAGGTTATCAAAGGCCTGAGCTGTTCATGCAGGGAGCAGCAAGCACTATATATATTTCCATGAGGAAGCCTCTTGCTCACTGGTTATTGTCCTCAATATCCACCCCCATCTGTTTGTGTAACTACTTTGACCAGCAAGCTTTTCAGGGCCACCGTGCCTTCTGTTTTTGACTGATCTCCTTTGGCTTTGCTGTTTCTTGGTGCTCTGGCTTATATCTCACTTCTGAAAAACCTATGTGGACCATCCAGCTGATGCTCACTGGCCAGGGCCCAACTGTCTCACCTGTGTTCTCAAGAAAAGGGACCTCATTGTGAAGTTTTATCCATTTGTCTCTGTATGTTGAGGGAAGAAGAGGGAGAGTTTTCTAAAAGCTCATTGAGTTGCTGAGTTCTCATTGGCTCAGCCAACTACCATACATAACAAAGTTAACGATGTGAGCCAAACCTCATCAATCAACCAGTCGGAGATTTCTACCTACTGGCACATTGGGCGATAGTAATGCTGTTACATTCAATAACTCTGTCAGTAGCCAGAACAAAGTTGAGGTTCAGTCTTAAAAAAACTATGGAGAGAAAAGGAGTGAAAAGCAATGAAAAAAGAGAAAGTATCTTCATACTGACATTGAAAACAGGCTCATCAGTTGTAAAGGCCTTCACCGCTCTGGGCACAAGTTCATTAGGATTTAAAATAAATTTGGAGAAAGTTTGTATTGATACTTCTAATTTGCTTATAATATTAATTTGCTAATAATACTTCTAATTTGCTTTCCAAAACTGAGGTGGAGAGGAGAAATAATCTTTATAAAATACAAATTGATTTATATAGGTCCTTCAACTTGGTCTTCACAATAATCCCATGGAGTATGTAGTAAACATTGTTAGACAGATAATACACAGGAGGCACTGGAGTCTTGGACTCCAGCCTCTAACAGGTTCTCTCTTGATCTGGTCAGACAGAAAAGACAACTTCAAAGGGGTTAATCATAAGCTTTATTCTAGTCTAGTCTTCTCTAACACAGTATTCCCCATGATGGAAGCACTGTGAACTCCTACAGCATTCCCTAATCACCCTTCTCACAGGGGCCGGCGAGAAGTCGGGGGAGCAACTACCCCTACATATCGACGGGATCAGTTGAGACAGGCACAACTTGTGCATCCCCTAAATCCCCTCAAGCCTCAGTGGGGGCCAGTTGAGGCAAACACGGATTCCCCCCTCCCAAGCCTTGATGGTGACTGATCAAGGTGCACCGCATCCCAGCTTGGGAATTCAACCATAAATGTTCCCCAACTCACTAATCAATGCCCACCTGTTTTATAGGGCATCAGACAAAGAAGGCATATTCCCAACAATAGCCTCACAAGTTTACATCACCTCATCCCTGTATCTCACTGCGAAGTCACAGTGGATGTTTACAATTTCAACACACATGTTTATATTATTTATCCTTATATAATGCTGCGCAAGCGTGGTGGAGATGTTTTGAACCATGAGCCTGGGAACTCATATCTAGTACATGGGAAACAGAGACTGTTATGGCCACAAATCCTGGGAAACTGAGGTTGTTATAGCCACACATCCTGGGAAACCGAACTCTAAGAAATAATTACAAAAATTCACTTTACACACACTGAAATCTACCTTACGTACACTAAAATCCGCCTTACTTACAAACATATTATCAACCTCCTTTTACAGATGAATGTGAGGCTCAAATAGATTAAGTGGCTTAGCTAAATGTCAAAAATGAGCCTAGAACTCAGGTGTTCTCCAGTGTTTTTTTCACCCTACCACACTGCTGGGAATAAGTGATAGTGGAAGAGAGATGTAACGTGAGTAAATATTGTAAACAAACTTTATATACATTTTGGTGGGATGAGACAGTGGTCTGGATGTTTGGACATAAATGACAATTGTATGATTAGGATCACTGATACTCAATGGATCTATATTTGCATCTACTGAGAATAAATTAGTCAACTGTGCTTTCAAGAAAAGCATGATAATAACCATACTACCAAGGAATTCAAGTTTTACCAAGTTGCAAATCAGTACTTTCTCTGCTTGATTGATAATCCATCCTCATTTTTCCTTTTGGAATTTCCTAGTCCTTCTATGTCCAAAGGGCTAGACAACTGTGCATACCCTTCTCATTCTTATATCAGGTGAACCTTTGTTATTGGGGATATTTAGATACATAGATATGATATAACAGAATGCCTTCTTTCTAGATTTGCAAAGGAATAACTAACCCATAAGTATGATGACATTCTTTTTCAGAAATCAAAACCTCTAGAAATATGTTTTCTCTTGAACTTCTGGGGTCTACTGAATATTTTTTATCATAGCCAGCAAAAGTCTGACTCAGGCGCAACTTATAAACAGCCAGAAATTCACAAATAAATGTCAGCTGTGGCATTTTACCTTAACAATTCACATTCCTCTGCAATCCAATAAAAGGAGTAGGAATTTGTGGAGTTATTGTGGGGGCCTGGTGCTACTATTTTCATATCCACATTATTGCAGTCAGTCTTTGGGACAATGTTCCCTAGACTACATCTCACATTCATGCTTGTTTTCTACAGGTCCAAAATGTGTTTGGGGAGACTTCAATTTCCAACATGAGTTTCTGATCTCTAGGCTGCATAAGAGATAATGACTACAACTGCTCAATGAAAAGGTATCTCACTCATTTACATATGGTATTGCTGAACGCTCAGAAAGTTTTCCCTCTCCTCACTACTACATTCAACTTTCAGGGCCTTGCAACATCCCAATAGGCTGCAAATTGCCTAATACTTTAAAAGCTGCCAAGAGGAGGTAAATGATAATAATGCCTCTGCATAGCAAATGAGGCAGTCTCCAAGAGATGTAATATATGTTTGCATCTTTTTAAGGCCCATTTCCCCAAGGAGGAGGGAGAAGAGGGAATAGAGAGAAATTCCAGAGTAAAATTATTTCCGTACACAGGGCTACAAGGTTACTGAGTTTCATGGATAATAAAGTCACAAAGTCACCAGATGTGAACTCAAGTGCATTCCCTACTGACTATTTTCAGCTGATCTGACCATTCCGTTGAACTGTGTCTTGGATGAGCCAAGCAAGAAAGAAACACAGGGCAGCATTAAGTGGTGAGGTGAAGGGGAGAAAGGATGCCATCAATTCAACATGCTCTGCGTATTAAGACAGCAATTGCCTGATGCAGCAACCCTTACCCTAACACAGCTTTCTCCCCACACACAACCCTCACACAATTACCTAGGGCCTCAGTTTTCCTAATGACTTCCCTGGTGAAGCTTCTTCCCCTCAGAAAACCTAATTGCACCCAACTTCTCTGACGTAGCTTCCTAGCCTAATGCCAACAAAGAGACCAATCCACATGGGTCTGGGGCCTCTCAGAATTGGTGGGTACTGAAGACCACATGAGTTGCTATACCTTGATGACTGACATACCAGATTCATTTCCAGATGGACACCAGAGGGTCCACATCTAGAGAAATTAAGTCCTACTGTATCTTCGCTTTTTATGCTGGCTGTATATCTTTGCTGTATTTGGGCAAAGTAAAGTTCCTTTGTTAAATGTTCAGTGACACAGGATTGCCTCATTTCATTCCAACATCAAAACTGAACTGAGAGTGTGCTAGCTTTAGAGCTGCACAACACCTTGAATACTTGACTTCATACAAATCCAGGACAGTCACCTGAAAGTTCATAATTCAGCTACTCTAATTCAGTGATTAGCTACTTGAGTCACCAAATGCTAATTCTTTATATTTATTCACTTATTTTTTATTTTGTTTTTTAACTTCCAAAACAGTGATATTTATTTGAAATCATAAGGCCTTGCTGCATGTCCCAGCTCTGCCCCTTAGAAGTATCTATGGCCTCAGACAACTCGATCCATCTCTCATAGCCTTGCTGTCTTCCTCTATAAAATAGGAATTACATTCCTTGTCTTGCCCAGCTCATAAGACTGTTGTGGTCAATCAACTGAGATAACGTCTGTGAAAGCCGCAGTGACTGACAGAGGTGGCAGTTGTATTTAATTTCTAATCAAAGGAAAAAGAGTATCCTGACTTATCTATCACTAAGACTAACTGCAATGCCAGGGATAATTTTTTTCCAATACCTGTGATATTTTTAATTATTTTGAGTCTAGGAATCCTTCTTTCCCCGGGTTTGGCCTCCTGAAGAGCCTTAAGTGATGGGGCAGAGGTGTCGCAGCTGGGAGAGATGCTACATTGATTTACAAAACTCGATAGTGAAGAGATTTTATGATAATAATAATAGCTCCCATTTATATATATATGCATAGATGCATACATATTCAAGTCCTGCACACTATCCACTATACCATATTACCTCAAAATCATAGACTTTGAGTTCAAAGGGACCTTTGATAACTCCTAGTTCAAACCCTAAAAGCAGTTGGGTGGTACCATGTATAGATCACTGGGCTTGGAATCAGAAAGACTCATCTTCAGGAATTCAAATCTCATCTCAGATACTTACTAGCTGTGTGACTCTGAGCAAGTCACTTAACCCTGTCTGCCTCAGTTTCCTAATCTGTAAAAATGAGTTGGAGAAGGAAATGGCAAACCACTCCAGTATTTTTGCCAAGAAAACCCCAAACGGGTCACAAAGAGTCAAGCACGACTAAAACAACACAACAGTTCAAACCCTTTATTTTATAGCCGAGGAAACTGAGGTCTAGAGAAGTAAAGTGATTTTTCCCAAGTCACAAAAGTAATAACAGAGCCGGAATTTGTACCAAGATCCTCCCAAAATCCGAATGCTCTTTCCATTCTACCATAATTTGCTTGACATCAGGTATTCCAAAACCTCTTATTTCCTACCGCTTTCTTATTTTCATACCACTCTTCCTCTAGGTCATCTTCCCACTGCTTCCCTATTCCCAGTCCCTCAAACAAATCACTCCTCCTCCCCCATCTGTTGAACTAGAAATGGTTAGCAAGTATTTGGTAATCCTTTAGAAAATGGTTTTCTGTGTTGTGGTCTTTAAATAGATCTCTGTAAAAAAAAATAACACTGACTTTTCTCCATTAAATTCACTCTACACTGTAGGGACACAATCACTATTAAACCACATAGAAATGAGATGTAAAAGATTTATTATAAAGATCTTTCCTGAAAGCAAGCATTCAATACCTCTTCTCCCTCAACCGTGCTTGCCTCTGATTCTCTTACATGCTCACAATTTGAAAATCAAATTCATTTTGTTCAGAACTGGAGCAAAAATTTGCCGAGAATGAAAAAGCCACCCAGAGTTAGACTGCTGACATAATTGAAGACATGGTGAATAATACCTACCCCCTCTGTTGCTTCCCTGGTCCAGTTCAAATGAAATGTGTCTTTTTAATCACATAGCATAGACAGAATAGCTTTCAATGCTACTGCAGAGAAGTCAGCAGGATAGAAACCCCCGCAGATGCCTATGTTTGATATAGCAAAGAGGCTGATATTAAAACACAGAGAAGCTGAATGAGGGAGGGGCTAATATACCAGAGATCAGAGGACTCTGACACCCTTGCCATTCTTCTTTGATATTAAATCAAAACTTGCTACAGTGCCTGATGATGGACTAAAAGGTTTTATGCAGGAGATATTTTCTGGGCCAGAATATGTGAATGTATACACATATTTATATGTATACACACATATTAAATGTACACATTCAAAATTGTTCCAAGCAGACAAACTTATTTGGGGCCAATGATTTTTTGAACCTATTAATATCTATAATCAATTAATCAGAGAATCATAGAACCTCTGAGTTCATAAAAAAGATCTCTGAAGTCATGTGTTACTATATATATATATGTATATATACATATACATATATATATATATATCTTAATCCTGTATGCCTCAGTTTCCTAATCTGTAAAAATGAGTTGGAGAAGGAAATGGCAAACCACTCTATATAAGATATAGAATACATAATAATAATCTCTCATTTATATAGCACTCTTTCTTCTGAAAAGATTTGTGATTTCATCAATATTTTTGCTGTTGTTCAGTCATTTTCAGTTGTATCCAACTCTTCGTGACCCCATTTGGGGTTTTCTTAGCAAAGATACTGTAGTGGTAGTTCATTTTCCAATTTATTTCCAATTCAATTTCCAATTACATAATTTCCAAGTACATTTCCACTTCCACTTTCTTTGCCAATTCATTTTACAGATGAGGAAACAGACAAACAGGGTTAAGTGACTTACCCGAGGTCACACAGCTAGTATGTGTCTAAGGATGGAATTTAACTCAGGAAGTCTTCATGATTACAAACCTGGCAGCCTATGCCTGTGCCACTTAGCTGCCTTTTATCAATTTAAGGAGTTCTCAAAGAGGAATTCTTATAAGATTCTGGGAAGATTGTGGAGTAGATCAGAAAATTCCAAGCTCTCAAGATGTCTCCCCACAAAAGAGATAAAATAGTGCCTAAGATGAACACAGACCAGTAAAAATAAATAAGAGTAGATGCAGAACAGTGGTCCTCCTGGGATAATTGGAAACGATCTGAATAAATATCCCAGGACCAGGTTTGATCCCTGTGAAGAGTAAACCCCTCTAGCTAGGTCCCCTTAAAAAATAAGCAGCAAGCCCTGGGGTTAGCTGAATTGGGAGGCTGCTCCCACATTAGCCACAGGAACTTTTACCCCCAGGACCATGAGGGGAATTGGGTGTTTGAGCCAGGGAAGATTGAGGGAATCTCTTCTGTCAAGGAACCAGATCCAGTTGTGCTGTAGAGATGTGGCTCTGGGCAAGAAGGAACCAGCACATCCCTGGTTAAAGCAATGGAATGTGGCTATTGGCACTAACAAGAGGCTGGAGGTCTTGGTTTTGGTTCCAGGCCAGAGGGGATAACTGAAGAAAGATTTGAGGCCACAGGTACCATCACTCATACCTCAGGACTAGAGGTGATTACAAAAGCTAACCTACTATAATTTTTTAAATACATAGGCAAAGGAGAAAGAATCCAACCATAGAGAGTTACTATGGGAATAAAGAAGACCAGGGTTCATCTTCAGAGGAGGATACTGTAGCAAAGAAACCCTCTTCTACCCCAAAGAGTAATGTCACATGGTCATCTGCCCAAAAAGAATGCATAGAAGAGCTTAAAAAAGACTTTAACAATCAAATGAGAGAGATTGAGGAAAAACTAAAAGAAAAAAAAGAGCAATCCAGAAAAACAAGAAGATTATGAAAAGAAAGTCAACCAATTCAAAAAGGAGATCCAGAATCTTAAGGAAGAAAATGACTCCCTGAAATCAGGCAAAGGGAAGCCATTGAAATTATGAGATCAAAAAATAATAAAACAAAATATAAAGAATGAAAAAATAGAAGAGAATGTGAAACATTTCATAAGAAAAAAACTGACCTGGAGAACAGCTCAAGAAGAAAAATATAAGAATAATCAAATTACCTGAAGGCTATAATTAAAAAAGACTCTTGATACAATAATACAATAAATAATTAAAGAAATTTTTCTGAAGCATTAGAACAAGAGGGGAAGGTAGAAGTAGAAAAAAATCCACAGATCCAGCACCTGAAAGAGATCCTATGAAGAAAACCCACAGGAGTATTATAGTCAAATTCCAAAACCCCCAGATCAAGTATAAAATATTAGGAACAACAAGAAAAAAAGCAATTTATATTTGGCAGTGCCACAATTAGATTCACATAAGACCTAGCAATGGTAACACTAAAAGACCACAAGTCTTGGAACACTATATAACAGAGCAAAAAAACTGGAGTTCTAGCCGAAAATAATAGCATACCCAGAAAAGCTAAGTATAATCTTGAATTTTTTAAAAACAAAAAAGGATATTTAATGAATCATCAGACTTTCAGACTTGCAGGACTTTGTTTTTAAAATATATATATATGTGTGTGTGTGTGTGTGTGTGTGTGTGTGTGTGTGTATACACATGCTTAATTGTAGCCTTGGGCGGGGGACAGGGAGAAAGAGGTAAAAAAGAACAAATAAAAAGTGCACAAAAGAGAACAAAAGAAAACTTAAAAGGAAACAAAGAAAAGGTTGACAGCTCTCAATACGATACTTAGTATTTATTATATAGGCTTTCTTGAAATGGAAATTTATTGCCATATATTTCAAATCCTCTCTTATGTTCTGCTGTGCACATGACTTGCTTTTGTTCTTATTGCATATTTAAATTTTAATATTTAAGTCTAAAATTTAAAAAATCAAAAAAGAAGAAAAAATCTGTAAATGTAGCATGAAAACACAACATCAATAAAGATGGAGAGGGAGAGAGAGAGAGAGAGAGAGAGAGAGAGAGAGAGAGAGAGAGAGAGAAATTCCCTCAACCACAACAGATGGACTCACTTTCTGCAGCTGATAGTACTAAAGAGTCACCGGGAGCGCTGACTGATTAAGAGATTTGTCTGAGGTTTCACAGACGGTAAGTGTCAGATGTAGAACCTAAACCCAGATCTCCTTGATTCCAAGGACAGGTCTCCATCCACCACACCACAGCTGCCTCTGAATAGCATTTTGAGGTTTGAAAAGTTTTTTGCCTTCATTATCTCAATTGATCCTCTCAACAGACCTGATAGCCAAGAGCTATTATCTCTCATGTCACAGATGAGGAAATAGAGGCTCAGGGAGGTTAAGTGACATGCCCAGGGTAATGCAACTAGTGTCTGAAACAGGATTAAAACCAAGATTTTTCTGATGCTAAGTCCAGTGCCTTTGCCCCTACATCACTGACACTGCTTCATGCCAAAAGAAGACACGGCCTCAGATTGAAGATCTCCAATGATGGAGGCATCATCATTGCCTCCAAGGCTTCCCATTCAACTATTGGACAGCATTAATTGCTAGGAAATTTTGTTTTTCCCTTAATATTGAGCCAAATTTTGTTTCTTTGAAACTTCTGCCCAATGTTCCTAGTTCATCTTTTGAGGACAAGCAGACAAAATCAAATTCCTCTTGCACATGAAAGTTCTTCAGATACTTAAAGTTGTCATGATCCCCCTTAGGCTTCTTCTCATTAAATGTATCCATCTCTTTCAACCAATTCCCAAATGATATGGCATCCAATGCACTCAACATTTTTAATGCCCTCTTCTTGAACACTAGCATGCCAATATTATTTTTAAAATATGTTGTCCAGAATTGAATATACTATTCCAGATGTAATTCAGTGAGGACAGAGAGCAAGAATATAACCTCCTTGCCAGATACCACAATTCTGTCAACATATACAATGACTGAATTAGCTTCTGGCCAAATCACGAATATTGACTCATTGAGCTTCCAATCCATTAAAATGCCATCCTTTTTATATGAATTGCTTTCTAACCATTTCTCCCCCAAATTATTTGCTCAGTTAGATTTTTTTAAATGCAAGTATAGAATTTTACATTTGTCATTGCTTTTAAATATGTAATATTTAGATATTTTAACACTTATTGATATATTTTAATTCCTCATCTGTCACCCATCATATTAATTATTTCTTCCATTTTCATGTAGCCCAAAATTGTTAAGCATTTCATTTGTGCCTTCAGCCAAGATTCTGAAAAATTATAAAGCAAAAAGTAGGGTGACACTCCCTACAGACCTCCTTCACTAAAGACTTCCCATTTATCCGCTCTTTGCATCCAGTTATAAAGTCATATCCAGCAATAAATCTACCTAAAAGTATATCTCTTCATCTTGTTCACAAGGATATTGTAAATAATTGTTGTCAAATTCAGATACTACAAAGTCTACGGCATTCCCTTGATCTGCTCATCTAATAACCTTGACAAGAAAAGAGATGAGACAAGTTATATGCTAATTGTTTTTGGTGATCCCAAGCTGACCCTTATTAATCACCACTTTCTTTTCTATATGTTCACAAACTAACCTTTTAATAATGCATTTTAGAATTTTTTCCAAGAATCGTTGTCAAGTTCATTTGTTTATAGTTTAAAGGATTCACTTTATTCACCATTTTGAATTAAAACAACCCTTCCTCACCTTCAGTCCTATTACATGTCATTTCTCCCCAGATTTTCAGAAATCCACACGAATGGCTCAGCAATCACATCTGCAAATTTTATTAACCTAGGATGAAGTTCATCCAGACCTAATGACTAGCACTGAGGACAACTAGGAGCTCTTTTGAGCCTGGCACATAGTAGGCACTTAATAAATGTTTGTTGGTTGCTTGATTGATTGGATTTCAATTCCCCATGTTTGCTCCATCAGACCCAAACTCGGGGTCATTCTCCTTAAGAACAAAAAAGCAAAATAGGAATTTGATGATTCCATCCTCTATTACCTTCTCATCTGCCCCTTAATTAACAACTCCCTGTCTTCTTTGATGTCCCCCTATGTGATTCTAAAAGTCCTTTGTGTTTTCCTTAACATTCATCATGGGGCATAAGTCATTCTGGACTTCAGTATGCATGATGCTATTTTTCCAGAATCACTTTTTGTTTTTGTCCTCAGATATGCAGCTTAGCTTTCATCTTCCATATCACTTAAAAACTTCAATTGGTCAATGAGTTCTCAGGATAGGAACATTCGTTTCATTTGACATTTTCTGCTTTTCATCCTGATCAGAACATGCACATATAGAAATACATCTATGTATCCCAGTTATTTTCTAAGCCACAAAAAGACAAATCTTTAATGTGAAGTAAAATCACAAGAAAACAGTGGGGATGCTTAGACTAAAACTCCTCATAAGCAAAGGTGCCACAAAAGAAAAAATTCCCAGTTGTCATGACATTTACAAAATGTTGCCCAGACAACAAATCAATGAAATGTGGGTTCAATCCTACCACTGCCTTTACTATGTAATCAGCTATTAGACATTTCTAGATATTAGGCCCATCTTGTTCTGCAAGAGAAACTCACCATGACCTGTCCTCTGCTGGGGAAGTCACATGAAAAAAGAGAACCCTGAACATAATAGAAACTAAAAATAATCTGTAATTAAAATTAAAAGGTTTTTGAAAAAGAAAAGAATTAGATTCCTGCAATATTTAAACATGCATTAATAAGACCAAATAGACCA
The DNA here is from genome assembly GCF_011100635.1 of Trichosurus vulpecula. NCBI lineage: Eukaryota > Metazoa > Chordata > Mammalia > Diprotodontia > Phalangeridae > Trichosurus > Trichosurus vulpecula. Next base: position 200,487,342 of record NC_050579.1, read on the forward strand.
AAAACAGTTCCTGTTATCTCCACAGAAGCTTGGAGTGGAAGGACTTATGTTAAAAAGAAAACATTTATATGAAGCAGTGAAATACTCCTCCCGACTGAAACTAAAAAAAAAAAAAAACATGAAAACTGGACATTTCTACAGTATCTACAAATACTATGTTTACCAATTTAAAAATATTCTCCTATTAACACAAATTAGCCATTGGGATAAAAATTGAGAGGTAGAAAAGTTGCTTGACCGCCTCAAGAAGCAGAAGTGTTCCAGGTGTGGAAGACAACCAGAGAAAATACCCATAGCTATAGGTGAAGCGTCTTGCTCATCAAAAAGCAAGGAGGCCAGTTCCAAGAAGGACTATCAAATGTCATAGAGTCTAGACCTTTCTTTTTACAGATGGGAAAACTGAGGTCAAGACAGATTTGAGTTGTTTATCTAGGATTATATATTTAGTAACTATCTGAAAATAGAAGTAAAACCAGGTCCACCTCTAAAGTAAGCGAATAAACAGCCTGCCAGATGTCAATCTATATTTTCTACCCAATCCCAACCATTGCCTATCTAATCCATTTCAACATCACTGTTCAGCCCAACATAGCTGATAGGATAGAGGTCCCTGGCTTTGCCCAAAAACTTTTAACATGGTTTGTCGTTCAGCTTCCTAACACATAGTACCTTATTTAATTAGTTAGGGCTAATTTCAGTTATACACTAGATACAACAAATTACAATTAGGCTAGTACAGGGAAGTGCAGCCCTTCCACTGAGTCCAAATTTCACAGAACAAATCCCCTTAATAAAAGGATTTGTTCTGTAAAACTTCCACTCAGTCAAAAGGCCACACCCAAGGACCTAGAAGGCTACATGCAATCTGGAGGTCACAGTTTCCCCACTCCTAGGCTAGAATGTTGACCTAACTCTGGTTACAAAAAGCCACTTGAAAGTAACAAACCCTGAATGGCCTTGTAGTCCGTCAGTCAAAATAACTTCTTAAATTCCTACTACGTATAAGACACTATCCTAAACAATGGTGATAAAAAGAAAGGAAAAACAATCCTTGCTTTCAAAGAATTCACAGCCTAGTGGGGGAAACAACATACAAATGAGATACAAATATATAGGAAAAATTGGAGACAATTTCAGAGGAGAAGTACTAGCAATAAGGGGATTTCAGAAAGGCTTCTCCCAGGAGATGAGATTTTGGCTCAGACTTAAAGGAAGCTAGAAAAGCCAGGAGGAGGACATGAAGAGAGATAGAATTGAGGAAGGGGATAGTTCCAAGCATGAGGAACAGCCAGTAAAAAAATGCACAGGGGATGTGTCAGGAGATGGAACGTCTTCTTCTTGGTTGGTAAGGAAGCCAGTGTAAGTAGATCACAGAAAATATGTAGATGGCAGTAAGGTAAAAGAAGATTGGTAAGGTAGTAAAAGGCCAGACTATGAGTGGCTTTAAAAGACAAATGGACCTTTTTATATTTGATCCTAGAAGACCATTTTGAGTTTATAGAATGGGGGTGTGATGGTCAAATCATGAGAAATTTGATGGTTTGACAGCCAAGTGAAGGATGGACTTGAGAAGGGACTTGAAACAGAGACCAGTAGAAAAGCTGTTGCAATAATTCAAGTTTGAGTTTATGAGGATCTATATAAGTGTGATTGCAGTGCCAAAGGAGAAAGGGGAACATAAACAAGAGATGCTACAGCAGTGGAATTGAGAGGGACTTAGCAACTGATTAGATATGGGGAATGCAAGAGGATGAGGAATCAAAGATAAGACACAGGGTACAAGCCAAAGGGATTTGGAGATGATTAGATTAGAGGCAATATCAACAATAATATGGAAGTTATGAAGAGGGAAGGGTTTGGCAGGGATGAAGATGATGAAGTCAGTTTGGGGTTTTCTGAGTTTGAGGTGTCTATAGAACATCCAGTTTGAGAGGTTCAATAGGCAGTTGGAGATGGAAGACTGCACATCCCTAGAGAGATTATGGTTGGATAAATAGATATAAAAATATTTGCATAAAGATGGTAATTGAAACCATGGGATTTGATGAGATTACCAAGTGAAATAATATAGATGGAGATGAGAAGAGGTGCAGAAGAAAGCCTTGAGGGACACCCATTTTTAACAGGCAGGTCCTGGGATGACAATTGACAAAATAAGGGAAGGCAGGAGGAAAATCAGGGAAAAGCACTGGTTGGGGGTGGGGGGATGTTGAGGGAGGGAACTAATGAGAAGGAGATGAAGAAGAAGAAGGTAATTAACAGTGTCAGAAGCTACAGAGGGGTCAAGCAGGATGGAATTTGAGAAAATGCCATTAGATTTTCATTCTATAACACCATTTATTTTACAATTCAGATTTTTACTAATTCATAGTAACTTCCCTCCAGGAATGAACAAACAGGTATTGTTCTCTTCAGAAACGGTTTGTCTAAATGGGTGAGGGGATGTTCATAATAATTGATTACCTTCAGAGTTCCAATAGAAAAGCACCAAAACTCAAGGTTGAAAGATACCTCAAAGGGCTCTAGAGCAACCTACAATTGAACAGGAAAGGATCTCTGCCAAAGAAAACATCCAACCTCCTCTGAAATAACAATCAATGGCAGAGAAGTTCATCACGTCCTATGCAGCTCTACCTACCTTTTCCTCACAGCTACTACAATCCTTTTTCTCTAATTTGTATTCATCTATTTTTCATTTAGTTTGTATTTATTCTGTAAATACTACTACGTCTAACCTCTTAGTGGGTAGGGATTGTTTCATTCTTTGTATTTTACCCCTTGCTCTTAGCACTTATTGTTGTCATCGAGTCATTTCAGTCATGTCCAGTTCTTCATAAAGGGGTTTTTAGCAAAGATACTGGAGTAGTTTGCCATTTCCTTCACTAGCTCATTTTACAGATGAGGAAACTGAGGCAAATTGGGTTAAATGACTCTCCCAGGATCACACAGCTAGTAAGTGCCAGAGGCTTGATTTGAACTCAGGTCTTCCTGACTCTAAGCCTAGCTCTCTATCCACTGTGCCCCTGGCTGCCTCAGTTCTGAGTACATTCCTTGGTAAGTAGTAAATGCTTAATAAATGCCTTTTGATTGATTGGCAGCCAGTTCCAAATATTAAGAAGTTCTTCCTAACCATATTCTAGAAGAAAACTTTAAATTTGATAGTGGTTCATTCCATCTCAGAAGTCTTATTTCCAGTCCTTCCCCAACACAATTTAGGTAAAATTTCACTCCTTCCAGATATTCTGTCATCATCCTGCAGCAACATTTTTTTTGACATTAATAACTTTTTTTGTGCCTATTTGTTGTTGAGGATACTGGAATATGATGGATCATTGATATGATTAGTGGAAGTGATTCCTGAGGAAATCATCTTGTTTTTCATACTCTTGAATATATTCCTTTTATTTTTTTTAAATATCTGCTTCATATTTGAAAGGTCTCACTGAGAAAGCAAAAACAAAATGGTATGATTTAAAAAACACCTGATTTATTGCACAGACCTGAAGATTTTTATGCAAATTTCTCACTCCATTCTCGATGATAGATGGAATCTGACAGTCCCGATTTAGGGGCTTTCTGCAATTGCTGATCAAAGTGGAAGGTCAGAGCAGCAGGAAAGCTGTTTATTGAAATAGAAAAACAAAACTTCAGTACTTTAAAATATTTATTTCAGAGTTACCCATCACTTGAGTACCTCAGTTCACAGACTAAGATATCAAAAGAAAAAAAAATTAAGAGGTGCATCACTCTTGCCTTCACTATGCTTGTACTAGGTTACTTTGTGTTGATGAGATTGAATGGGGTCATCTATTTATGAAAGGTCACAGAAAAGAACTTCAGTAAATCTTAAAAGCAGCAAGGATAGGACACTGGACTTGGGAGTGTAGAAGATCTGGGTTAGGATCCTCTGTCAAACACCTGCTAACTGAGCCGATTGTGTGCCCTGAGCACATAATTTAATCCCTTGGTTAGCTCATTTGTAAGATGAGGGAACTGGACTAGATGGTCTCCAAGATAACTTAGAGCACTGAAGCTAAATGATTTATTTACTCAAGATCGTAGTCTTTTTGTGTCAGGAGTGGGTCTTGAACCCAGGTTACTGCCTCTCATTTGGAAGCTATGACTCTTTTAGTGTAGCCCAAGGTCACATTAGCTTTTTTGGCTTCTACTTCAATTGCAGACCCATGTTCAGCCATTAGTTCACTAAAATCCTCAGATATTTTTCAGATTAAGTGCTGCCTAATCATGCGTCTCTCCATCTGGTACTTATGAAACTAATTTTTTGAAGCCAAGTGTGAGACTTTAGATTTTGCCCTATTGAATCTCAGCATTCTTCCGCCGAGTCAAGATCACTTTTCATCCTACTTCTGATACCTGCTGTGTATCCCTTCCAGCTTTGTGTCAGTTACAGATCTGATAAGTAATGCCACTATGCTTCTATTCAAGCTAATGGTTAAAAATATCACATGTGGTCCAACCACAGGACTTAAAGTTTTCATAGGATCATAGGTTTAGAGCTGGAAGGGAACTCAGAAGCCATCATGTCCAAACCTCTTGTTTTAAAGATAGGGAAACTGAGGCCCAAAAAGGTCAAGTGACTTGCCAGGATCACACAGCTAGTAAGTGCCTTCTACTTCTCTCATTGCCCTATGCATCCTCCCTCAAATGCATCCCTGCTCCAATGGTGATTTTGGTTGATGAGAATGACCTTCCTGGATAGAGGAATTAAGTTCTTTGGTTGAGGGCATAAGAAAAGCTGTGTTCCACATCTCAGATCTTTCCTTACAACAGTCTATTCTCCATTCAGATGTCAAATTGATCTTCCTAAAACAGAAATCTGTGTCACACACACCACCATTTCCCCAACCAATAAATTCAGTGGCTCCCTATAACCCCAGGTACAAATTCAAAATCCTTTGCTCTGCTTTGAAAGGCTTTCATAAACTGGAGATTTTCCTACCTTTCCTTCTTATGCCTTATTCCTCTCAACATACTGTGACTCTTCACTGTTCCTTATATGACACTCCACATCTGGGTTCTGGGCCCTTTTTTGAAATATGTGGAATAAAATAAGCATTTCCATAACATAATATAATAAAAAAGGTGATCACATACGAAACTGTAAATCTATTATGTAGAACTTACAATTTCTTTTAAATATATAATAAAGTTCTCATGTAATTTTTACCTTTTTTTCTTCCCTTCCCCCTGAAATGCCTACCAATTAGACACAAATATATATATATATATATACATATATATATATATATATATATACATACACACACACACACACATATATATATGTAAAACTATTCTATTCATACTTCTACTTATCAATTCTTTCTCTGGATTTGGATAGCGTCTTTCTTCATATGTCCTTTATAGTTAATTTGGGTATTTATAATAGTCCAAATTACTTAATTTGATCAAAGTCATTCGTAAAACAATATTGCTCTGGGCCTTTTCACTAGCTATTCACACTGGAATTTTCTCCCTTCTCATCTTTGACTCCTGGCTTCCCTCAGGTCCCAGTTAATCTCACAATTTACAAGAAGACTTTCTGTGTATTCCTTAATGCTAGCAGAGTGTCTAGTAGACTCTTGCTGTCCCATTAATCTCTACTGGCATGGAGTCTAAATAAACACTAATGCTCAAAGACTTAGCATATGCCCACACACTTTGCTGACATCTCTGCCTACTCCACAAGCAAAAAGGTGAGATGTGGATTAAGTTTTGCCTTTTTTTTGTTCCCCTGAAAAATAGGCTCGCTAGCATTTCACAACTTGACAGCATCTCAGATTAGATTGAACCTCCTGTTAGCTTTAATTGATTAACTCTTGAGTTTGATTCAGCTCTTATATGTGCATCGTGCCCCTGGTCATTAAAAATAAAAATGATTCTTCAGGAATGGAATCTGCTCTCTTCCCTAAATTTATTGCCCTTTTGCATTTCATCTAGTAATAAGAAAGCTGATGGCCCTCTCTTGGATAGCAAAACTCCCTACTCCTGCCAAAATCAGTCTGGATATGTTGGATCAGAAAGAGCCCAAATTTCTTGAGCTCTTGGATGCTAGATCAGATATAATATAGTGCTGTGAAAGGAGCCCTGGACCTGGTGTCATAGAAGCTGGATTCAGATATCAGTTCTGACACTACTGAGTGACTTTGGTCAGTTACCTATATGAGATGCAGGCTCTTCACTTTTAAAATGAGGAGTGTGGACTAGTTGAGTTCTGGGGTCTCTTCCAGCTCTAAACCCATGATCCTCCTAGAGAGATACTGAACATCATATTCAATTAGTCGATAAACATTTATTAAGCACCTACTACATGCCAGGCACTGTACTAAATGCTACACATATAAGAAGAGATACAAGACATTCCAGACCTCAAAGAGCTCACAAACAAATGTGGGGAAAAAAAATAAGCAACTAAATGTGCACAAACAAGATGTATATAAGATGTACATAGGACACATTTAGGTATTAGAATTAAAAGGTGTTGAGAAGGCCTTCCTGGTAGAAGGTGGGATCTTAGTTGGAACTTTAAGGAAGTCAAGGAAGACAAGGAAGTCAGAAGGCTGAGACAACGAAGGACAGCATTCCAGGAATTGTGGAGAGAAAGAAAATGCCGATAACTAAGAGTTGGAGTTTCTTATTTGTGAAACAGGAAGGCAGCTAGTGACACTGGATGAAAGAGTACATGGCAGGGAGTAAGGTGTCAGAAGACTGGAAAGTTAGAAGGGGACTAGATTACTAAGGTCTTTGAATGCTGGAGTATTTTTTATTTGATCCTGGAGGTGATAGAAAGCAATAGGGTCTCTGAATTTAGGTATAAAAAAAAAGTTGTGACCTCATATAATACCAAAAGCTATTGCAAAATTTACCTATTCTGTCTATACACTCAATTCATAGATTAAAGTTTGAATTAAAAACAATAAATTTTGCCTGCTTAAAAAGCCTCTGAAATTATTATGTGAGGTCAAAATATTTAACAGTTTAAGGTATGTTCCAATAAGTAAGAGGTTGGATTAATACTTGATCCAAGATCATTCGATTATATTAGGACCAAGAGATTTAGATTTGGAAGGTGCCTAGAGATGATTCTAGCCCAATCTTGAACAAATCGTACTCACTCAAATCGCACATGTGCGCACATATGCATGCATGCGCGTGCACATGCACACACACACACACACACACTTTACAAATGAATAAACTGAGACCAAGAGAGGTAAAAGAACTTTCTCAAGTGTGGCTCCCCACTCTGAGGTCCCTTCCACTTCTAACATTCTATAAATCTTCAATCCTGTGGAAATTACTGTCACAGAAATGCCATCATTTTACTCAGTGTCTATAGTTTTTTCTTTTTCTAGTAGACTTTATAAGTCATCAAATGCAGCCTGCATCCTGTTACAGCAGCTATTTCCAGGAGCCCAAACTTTTACAACAAACTTCACTCTTCGTAACTGGTTGCACTTGTAATTTCAAAACAAATCAGCAGAAAATGTAGATCTATTTTATAAGCAAAGTCTATAGTCCTGGCGGACTGTTGGTACTAAATTCACTGACATTGAAATCTAACAGAGTTAGGTATAGTGCCTTTTCTCAAAGTTGATGACAGATTCAGTTACTCAAAAAGGAGAAAAATGGGATAAAGGTAGGTGTTTCACCAGGCTAAAAAACAAAAGTGTCATTTGGCATTTGGCTTACTAAGCCCCTGGGTTTTCAAGTGGAAACTTGCCTAGTAGACAGATTTTACCCTGGTGCCCCCAAAGCAGGCACCCAGCATACTTTTAGAAACATTTACATCCCATCTCCCTGTTAGGAGGAAAATGTCTCAAGTCCTGAAAGGATTGCTACTAGTCACATTTGCATATGAAAGGTAAAAAGGTGGAGGTACAGGGGGAAGGGGATGGGGGTGGGTTGGCAGAACTATTATCCTGCCAGCCTAGTTTATTTTTATGCTTTCTCAGATTCATTTGTATGCCAGGTCTGAGAGGATCCTGGGAATGAAGTAGAGTAGTAGTTTTAGTCCCAGATGTACACAGGGTTTCTTTGGAAGAACTCCCTAAATTAGGGGAAAAAGGGTAGGACATTGCAGCACTATAACGGATTAAGTCATAGGATATTTCTAGTACTATGTTAGATAATTGTCTTGGGCAACAGCTTATGATTTAGTCCCAAATATAAGAATTTAAGACTTAATATTAGTCCATCAGTACTCTTCCTGTCTTTTATTTCATTAATACTTAGCAGGAATTACTGGGTCATATCCTTTGTTATCACTGAATTGCTAAAAAACCCACCCTTATAAGGGAGAGGTTTTCAGGTCAGTCAACAAGCAATAAGTAATCACTAACTATATACTGGGCATGGTGTGAAGTGTTAGGAACACAGAAAAATGCTAAAATAAAGTCCCTGTTCTCCAGGAACTCATTCTAACAGTTGGGACAGTGAAAAAAAAATGTACATAAAAGATATGTACAGTTTAAATGAAAGGCAATCTCCAAAAGAAAACAATAAACTATGGGAGGGGGTTGAAGGTTAGAGGGGCTGAGGTCCAGGAACCCCAAGACTGGAGTTCTCAGACGATGTCATTGAGGGAGAGTACCCCTCAAGGACCCAAGTACTGGAGAGGGTTGGGGCTGTCTGGAATGAACTCATGTTCTCAAGCATTCTTTAAGTCAAGGTGGCAAAGACTTATGCTTTACAGTGGGCAAGAGTTTTTAGGGAACCTGCAACCTTACAGGGGTGCAGGAAAAGTTTTTATAGGGGATGTTGGGGTGAAATATGTCAATTAGGTGTTTTGTGGTGGGATTAGGTAGTGGTTAAGGGGTGGTCAGTTCTTAAAGAAACATACACTTTTTGTGTCTACTGTGCAGGCATCTTACCCAGAGTTCACTGGGAAATAGCCCAAGGAGGGGGTGACCTGGAGGTGTGGTTTTTGCCTTGAAATGTCACTAAGTCAACTAACAGTCAGGGCTGACTGGAAATATCCAGGTTGCTTCCATCAAATGTCTTGTTAGACAAGACAAATGTAAGGGAATATATATATATTATATATATATATATATGTCTGGGTCTAGCATGTACATGATAGGCCAGTGAGTAGTGAATATCTTTATGACCCAGCACATGGCCAGTTGAGCACATGCACAAGGAGTCAGACCAATAAATCCTATAGGTACAGCTGGCCAGAGAATCAGCAGGAGAGATAAGTGTTTTGCTAGGGCATGGCTGCCCTGCTTTGCTAGAGGGAAACTGCTAGGGATAGTGTTTTGAGGCTAGGGAGAGATGTGACTTTAGAACTGGATGTGGTTTTGGAATTGGGATCCAGGTACCCAAGCAGAGGCTAGGGAGAAATGTGAGGTTAGAATTAGGGTCCAAGCACAAACACCCAAACACCCCCATCAGGGTGACTAGCAAAAGGCCTCATGCAGAAAGTAGAATTTGAGCTAATTCTTGTGTATATCAACCAATCTAGGAGCATTTAAAAAGCACCTACTATATACTATGTATAAGACAAAAAAACACTCTTACAATTCTATCCAGGTAGGAGAAGACATAAAGTTTATAAATATATATACAAAATAAATACATGTAAATTGGAAAGGGACAGTAGCAGCTGGGATGGGCAGGGTGCAGAAAAGCTATCATGTAGAACGTGGTATATGAGCTGAGCTTTAAAAAATTGGCTTTTTAGGGAGGTCAGAAGGCTTAGGCAAGAAGGATTGCCTCCCACAGAGCTGGGAGGGAGATGTAACCTAAAGTAAAGAAGTGAGGCGGAGAATAAGTTTGGCCAGATTATAGTGCGAGGGAAGTAAAATAATGTATAAATTTGGAAGGAAAAGAAGGTTAGGCCCAGGTTGTAAAGAATTTCAATAGCTAAAGAGAAGAGCTTATATTTGATCCTGGGGCAACAGGAAGCCACTGGAATTTATTAAGTAGGAATATAACATGGTCATAGATATACTTCAGAAAATATATAGTTATATACAGGATGAGGTGGAAAAGAGTGCTCGAGGCAGTTGGAACACCCAGGATGAGGACCTGAGGTATGAGATAAGATGCAGGATGAGACCAGCCAGAAAAAAATGATGAAGGACTATGCTTTGAAACCCCCCACCATGGACTTAGTTGTGCTTTTGCAAAGCGCCCCCAATTAACCTGACTTTCCAGAGCAACTCTTCCCCTCCCCTTTTCTGTTCTCCTTGCTTATCTGTATGACAAAGGCACCTCCAAATTACCTGATACTCTGGGCATTCCAAAGCTGCTCCTCCACCATTCTCATTTCCCTTCCCCCATTCTGTAAAATTGTATTTAAACCAGACTTTTAACCTGCCAATTGCTCTGTCTCTCACGTGAAGTAGAGCCTGTTGGGACTGTGCCTCACAAGAAGCAGTCCCATTTGGTTAATAAATGCTCTTCTTTAGTTTAGAGACTGTCTGACTGAATTTCTTTTAGGACAATAGGACCCACACATCTATACTCCATCATTTCTGGTGGCACCCCAAAATTCTTAGGGCTGTACACTGAACCCATTATATGTATACATACGTGTAAGTAGAAAATAATACAACATATGCTATCCTTAAAAAAAGATTTGTATTTATGATTTTTAAAGGTCATGTAACATTTGCTAGTGAGCTATTATTTTTATTATTATTGTTATTATTATTTTTTTAATTAAAGCTAGGTCCCAATTCATGCAAATAATGAATATCTTGAAGTGATTACATGTATTCAACTTTGCACTATTTGAAGTTATAATTATATAAAATACGGAAAACAGTTTCAGCCCAAGAGAAATATGCAATATGAATTCAAATAATGCTACTACTTCAGGGGATTCATTATTCTCATCTAATCAGAACCTAGCTGTATTCATTATCATAAAGGGGAGTGGGGTGGGGAAGGTACTCTATACCTAATTCTTAACAATGAGAACAACTGGTTGACAATTCAGAAGAAACAGCAACATTGGGGAAATTTTGCCATTTGGTTACTTGCTAGCTGTGCAACTCTGTGCAAGTCACTTAACCCTGTTCGTCTAAGTTTCCTTATTTGTTAAAACTAGCTGGAGAAGGAAAGGGCATACTATACTACTCCAGTATCTTTGCCAAGAAAACCCCAAATCGGGTCACAAAGTTGTAAAAACAATGTTGCTACTTGCCCCTACTGTGGCTGCGTAAGGCCAATAACACCAGCACACAGGAGGGCTACCAGCACAAGTTCTTTCATCTGTTTTTCTAAGGAAGCAACTTTAAGGGGTTATAATCTCACTTTAATTAACATACACATGTCATTCAGTTAGTTCAGGGGAAAAGGCAGCACCCTGAACTTCAGAGAAAACACAACAGAAATTATAAGCAGAAATGATATAAACAGAGCAAATAACACAAATCAGCAGACAGGCTTCAAACTGTCTGACTATAGCAATACATACAGTTACCAGAGAGAGAAGCACCAACATCTGGGTTTTCAAAGCTGGGGTTCTCCAAAGGCTACCCAGAGTCTAGTCTGGTCAAATTACACCACACTCTTCCAGTGAGTCATCCTCAAGCAAAATGCTAACCTCAGAATATATATAATATATATATATATATACACATATACATATACATATATATACATACATATATATATATATATATATATATATATATATATATATATATATATATATATATATACTCTTTTAGGGATGGAGGGCTTCACACCTCTCCTGACCTAATTCGCAAAAGGGTGTGGGCCTTCCTACAAACAAAGGCCTTATGGCTGAGAAGCACTCCAAAAGAAAAAAACAATAAAAAGTCCCACTTTGCTTGCCCTTACAGAAGTTTGACAGGACTGAAAACAGTGGAACAACAAGACGTTTGTTCTGTTGTTATTGGTAGTTTATTTGATTAGCAATTCTATGACAAGAGCAAAATATTTGCATACAGCCTGCAAGTATATGTGTCAGCTTCAGTGGAAAGCCATATCAATTATGGCAAGATCACCTGATTAGGATTCACTGAAATGCAAAGCAGTCCAAGAAGCAGGTAAGTTTCACCAGTAAGAGCTTGGGGCTAAGTTTACAGACATTCAAAGACTCATCAATCTAAAGCTGGAAAAAACTCAGAAGCCAGCCATTATAAACGTGTGAGAACTGAGACTCAGTGAGGTTATGTGGTTTGTCCAAGATCAAGAGGTAAATGTCAGAGGCAGGGTTTGAACCTACATCCTCTGACTACAGGGTGTTCTTTCTACCATTCCAGGTTTTTTGCTATTCTAGTGTTTGTTCCTCAGAGTTGCCAGAAGAATTTTCTCAAAGCCCAGGTCTAGTTATGTCACCTCCCTATCTACTCAATAAAATCCAGTAAGTACCTTTTGACTTTAGCATCAAATATAACCTCCTATTTGGCATTTTAAGCCCTCACAACCCTGGTTCCAATCTACCTTTGCAGCCTTACTCTCCTTCCTTCCATTTGCAGTCCAGCCCAATTGGCCTTCTTGTTATTTTTCACACTCATATAAAAATGCAAAGCTCCAGACACGAATAGAAAATTAAGGAATGAAACCATGCATTAAACAGAACCGTGGAATCATGTCAAGAAATAAAATGGATTTATATCGAAAACCTTCTGCTGAGTTGAAATCAAGAGAATCTGCTTTTATTTGTTTGTTTTACACTGAACACATTTATATTTATACAAAAAGAAATGACCTCCTGCTGAAAAGCTGTTCTGGCCACTAACTGCCATGACCTATTATTTGATCACATATTATACATTTTTGAGTAAAAAGAATGCCTCTATAAAAAGACCAAATTCATCTGCTTGGCAAGCTACATTAATCAATTTAGCTGAATTAGAAACTACTAACAAATTGTCATAATTTACAAGTCATCCTATGCCCCAGGTCATATACAGTATTGGGAGAATGTGAGGAAGGAGAGTAAAGCCTCCCCTATCGCTAAAAGTATTTTGTTAATAATAACATTAACTACCTATAGCCCTTTGACCCCAGCAATACAACTACTAGGTTTATTTCCAAAGACGATAAGGAGAAAAGGAAAGAACCTATATGTTCTAAAATGTTTATAACAGCTTTCTTTGTGGTGGCAAAGAACTGGAAATTACAGAAATGCCAATCAATTGGAGAATGTTTGAACAAGTGTGGTATATGATTGTGATGGAATACTACTGTGCTATAAGAAATGATGAGCTCAATGATCTTAGAAAAATATGGAAAGATTTGCATGAAATAATGAAGAGGAAAATGAGCAGAACCAAGAGAACACTGTAGCAACCAATATCATTTTAAGAACTTTGAGTGAATAAGTTATTTTGACTACTATAAATACCCAAACTAACTATAAAGGTCATGAAGAAAGATTCTATTTTCATCCAGAGAAAGAACTGATAAATAGATGTATAGAATAATTTTACATATGTGTGTGTATATGTATGTATGAATGTATGTATGTGTATACACACATCTATTTGTGTCTAATGATAGCCATCTTTAGGATAGGGTGGGAGGAGGGTAGAAAAAAAGAAGAAAAAAAGAAGTTTACATGACAATCTTGTTGTATATTTAAAGGAATAACAAGTTGTGCTTAGTAGATTTGCAGTTTTCATGTACGATCATCTTTTCCATTGTACTGTTATGGAAAGGCATATTTATTCCACAAATATATATATGAATGTAAAAAGGGAAGAAATAATATTTTAATGATAGCAAAAAGAGTTTTGTTAACACATACAAAATAAAATGCTGTTTATTTCATTCTTTTTAATTTGTTGTATATGTTTTATAATATCCCTATTAGTACAGTATTATACATTTGTATAATTGTGAGTATAAGGAGGTATAAGTCAGCTGTACTATTACTCAGGATGAATTGAATGCAAGTAAAGGCGAAAAGACATCTTAGATACGTGTGACCTGAAAAGGGCTGGTCTGAACATATAGAAGAATATAACCCAACAGACGGGTCATTCAAATGCTACATTGGCTCTCTCTGATTTACAAGAATTAGAGGAAGTACTCCAGAATTTTCAATGGATCATCTGTGGAATAGAAATCATAGATGGATTAAAAATGCATACAAGGAGAAGTGGTTGAAAGTGTAAAGGGGTTTTGATCTACACTGCTAGAGGGAGTTTCCACACAGATCTATACAACTATCTGAGAAAGTATGTAGGTGTCCTATAACAACTGTCTTAGGAGAGCACAGTTTTCTGTACTCTAACGAATGATCCAAAAAGTCTCACTAGAGGTATGTCAGACAAGGACTGTGGCTTTTAATCAGAATTAGCTTAGAAGGTGGTGTTAGTCTTTAGTCAAGCATTTAGGTGGCATAATGGATAGAGTACTGGACTTTGCATTAAAAAGTTATAAAAATGAGTTCACATCCTGGCGGTGTGACCTTTGGCAAGTCTCTTAAAATCTGCCATCCTCAGTTTCCTCATCTGTAAAATCTACTTTGCAGTGGGTTTGTGAGAACCAAATTAAATTACATACACAAAGTGCTCTGCAAAAATTTAAGTGCTATAAAAATGCTAGCTATTAATAGTTTAGTTTAAAATTCCCATTTCCAGTGTTCTCAATCTTTTCTCCCATTGCATTTTTCCTTTTCTCAGTATCTTTCCTCTGATTCTTGATATTTTCCTTTTTCCTTCCCTCTCTACAACCAACTCTAGTCTTCCCTCTTCAACTCTCTGAGCATTTAGCAATTGCACCACTTTACCCAGCTATGAGGCATCGAGGTGGCTCAGTGAATAGACTGTTGGGCCTGGAGTCAGAAAGAGCTGAGTACAAATGTGACCTCAGACATTTACCAGCTGTGTGACCCTTGGCAAATCACTCCTTAATTCCCTGGAGAAGGAAATGGCAAACCACTCCAGTACTTTTGCCAAGAAAACCCCATGGACAGTTTTGGTGTCCTATGGTCCAAGGCAGGGGTGGGGAACCTGCAGCATCGAGGCCACATGTGGTCCTCTGGGTCCTCAGGCCCTAGATAGACCACCACAGGTTCCCCACCCCTGCAAGGGGTCACAAAGAGTTGGACACAACTGAATAACTGATCAACAACTACTATGTCCAGAGTTGAACTGAGACAAGATTATGAACTTGGTAAAGCTTGTTTGGGAGAGGAGGATTGTCACATCTCCCTTTCCCCACTCTACTACCTCATATCATCTTCTTTCATCCTATGCTCAGGAATACCTACTAAAGCATTTCAGGTCCTTCCTTATTCAGAGTAGCCACCCTCTGGCAGTAAGATCACGCTCCAGAATGATTGCCCAACTATATTCCTCTTAGTGAAGGAATCACTAATTGGGATATTGTAGGTAATGTGGCAGGCTCATGGGGAACATTTCAGGTGGCAGCCTTCTGGAATTTTACAAAGCATACTCCATAGCTACCTACTGACCACCACCACCACCACCATCATCACCATTACCATCACCACCATCACACCACCACCACCACCACCACCATCATCATCACCATTACCATCACCACCACCACCATCTTTAAGGTTTCCAAAGCACTTAACATATGTTAACTTATTTGATCTTCCCAACAATTCTGTGAGGTCGGTGCTATTACTATCCCCATTTACATATGGGGAAGCTAAGGCACAGAGAAGTTAAGTAACTTGCCCAGGGTCACACAATCTAATAAGTGTCTGAGGCAAAATTCAAACTCAGGTCTTCCTGACTCCTAGTCTACTGTCTTTATCTACTGCATCACCTAGCTGCCTACTAAAGAAAGGAAGAAGTCCACATTTAGGATCCTCCACCCGAGCACCAGTATGGCCTGCATGACCCTAGACAAGTTCTGGACTCACTACGTACTAGCTATGTAACCTTGGACAAGCCAGTGAACATCTCTGGGCCTCTCTCTACTCTTCTGTCAAATGAAACGGTTTGGATTAACATTGCTTCCAGACCTCAATCTATAATCATTTGAGTCACCTGGCTCTGAATACCAAGATGATGCAATTTAAACATTCTAGGCCTCAGTTTGTTCATCAGTAAAATGAGAGTAGATGCCCTACAAGTTCAATACCAGTCCCATGCATTCACGATGGATCCAATTCTGCACGTAGAAGAGAAGATTTGGAGAATGGAGAAGAGTTAGAAGCCTGGACGTGGATCTTTACTCATTTTACTTTCTATCCTGGCAAAACTACAGTGAATTGCATTTAAAAGATGGAACACTTAAAATAACTCTCAAATTTCATGTCATAGGACAAAATTGAGATCTTACTATGACTGGCACCATCACACTCCAAATTAGCAATCATTATCTTATCAGTGAAAGCAAGGTGGCTTATGATTGAAGTGCTGCCTAAGGGGCTTGAAATGCTATTTCCAGCACTGCCACCAAGCACTGCATGTTCCTTTACCTCCCTATCCCATTTTTCTAATTTGTGGAATGAGTGCAAAGCAAATCTTCCCAGAGGGAGTACAGTGTAAAAATCAGGGAAGTTCCCTCAGGAACATGTTAAGAGGTCCTTGGAGGAAAATGACTAGGATTTGTTATCATTAAAGCAATAAATTTTTAAAGTACATTGTCATCCATAGCAATCATAGTACAAGACGTTTAACAAATGTTTCTGGATGATAATAAATTGACACTTGTATGGCACTTTAAAGCCAGTGAAATGATTTATCATTATTTTGTTTAAGCTTCATAGTAACCATGAGAGGTAGCTATTGAGACTATGATTATCTCCATTTTACAAATGTGGAAACTGAGGCTTGTAGAGGTTCAGTGACTTGCCTATAGTCACAATTAAGTTTTAAACCCATATCTTCCTAAATCAAAGTCTGTAATTTATCTTTTATAACACAAACCCTTCCAATCAGAGAATCAGAGATTTAGAGTCATAAGGGACATTAGGGGTAATCAAATCCAATGCTTTAATTTTATAAATAAGGAAAGTGAGACCACACAGACTTAAATATCTTTTCCAAGGCCACTCAGGTAATAGCTGGAAATAGAATGATAAAATAACTCACCCTATTAAGGCATTTACTTTGATTTAGGAATACTGTATTTTTAAAATACTAAAAGATAACTTCCTCAAACCCATAAACTAAAGCACAACTTTGTAATTACCCAAATACTACAATATATTTAATCTACCACAAAAAAAATAGTGCACAAATTCCCTTATCTATTTTCCTATTCTTCACATCAGTAAATATGTCTTTGCCATATCAAAAACCTATACTATAAAAGCACCATGTTCTAGTGCTTTTTGTCAAGTGTTCTTTTCGAATATGTTTTTAAAAGGAAGTCTGACCATCAAGTAGCCTATTGAAAAGTTTCCAAATGTCTTAAAAAGAAGTTTATTTGTTAGTCCCAAGATTGATGGATAGAAACAAGTCTGAGAGATTTTGCAAACAAACAGCAAGAAGCTCTGGTCTTCCAAAACATGTCATCATGTATCAGAAGAATCGAGTTCAAAAACTGTCAGGCACAAAAGTCTTCTGAATACTTGAACAGAAAGTGTCACTAAGTCTATAAGCCTTACTAGAAAAAGAAAGCCACAGAAATGGAAAATGAGAAGATCATTTGAAGTCAATTAGTATGGTACAGGCAGCATGGGGTAGCAAATAGACGTCCAGTCTCAGAGTCAAGAAGACACAGAATAAACCTTGCCTCAGATACATACCAGCTGTGTGAATATGGGCAGGTCAATCTATCTCTCCAAAACTATATACTTTATTGATGAATTGCCAATTTGCATGATTGGAGGGACTTGGAGGTGGAAAGATCTATTATTGAATCCCACCTCAGACACATACTAGCTGTGTAGTCTGGAAAAGTTTCTTAACCACTCTGAACTCCAATTTCTTCATCTGTAAAAATGAGAGTGCTGGACTTGATTACCTTTAAGTTCTCTCCCAGCTGTATATGATCCTGCTGTTTTGTGATTCTATGGGGACCTGCCTACATCAGTGGTCATAGATCCAGAAATATTGAATGAATAGACTAAGCTGAGTCTATTCAACGAATGAATGGATAACAGTGATAATAATGACAAATATAATACTTTAAGGTTTACAGAGTACTTAACATATGTTATCTCATTTGATACACTGAATAGCTCTGTGAGGTAAATACTATCAGTACCCCTATTTGACAAAAGACTAATTAGAATCACAGAAATGTAAAGTGATTTGCCCAAGGTTACATAGCTGGCAAGCATCTGAAGCAGGATTCAAACTCAGGTCTTTCTGATTACATGTCCAACATTTTATTCACTATACCAACTAATTTTCAAACGTTCTTAGAAATAATTATCTACAAAGATGACCTTTCACTTAGTGAAAGAAGTCAAAGTCATGCATTGGACCATTATGCAAAGCAGTTATTGTCATTTTATTTTATGATTAGACCATCATCTCGTAAACTCAAAATCTGACAATGAGATGAACACGGAATTTAATATTAGAGTATCAACGTTCAAATCTTAGCTCTGCAATTACTACGTGTGCCACCTTGGGCTCTTAGGACTTTTATTATCACCTATGTGACCTTGGACAAGTCAGTCAGTCAAAAAACATTTATTGAAAGTCTACTATTTGCCAGGCACTATGTTAAGTGCTGGGGATACAAAAAAGGGCAAAAGACAGTTCCTACCTGCCCTCAGGGATTCACAATCTAGAGTCACCTCTCTGGTCTTTAATATTCTCCTTGGGAAATATTAAAGGATTTGGAAACATCATCTCTAAAGTCTCCTCCCGCTCATTGATTCTATCATACTAGTTGTCTTAACAATGCATGCAGGCCACTAATGAAGACAAGAGTAGAAGGATCAACAGAAGTGTGTTAATGCTAGGATGAAAAGAAACTCAAAGGTCAGCGAGGTGGCACAGTGAGTAGAGCACCGGCCCTGGAGTCAGGAGGACCTGAGTTCAAATCCGGCCTCAGACACTTGACACAATTACTAGCTGTGTGACCTTGGGCAAGTCACTTAACCCCAACTGCCCTGCCTCCTCCCCTCCAAAAAAAAAAAAAAAAAAAAAAAGAAACTCAAGCAAAGTTCAAGTCTTGTTAATGATCAGTTACCATCAGCCATAATCTGTAGCATCATATTATTATATAAAGTACATGTGCTACTATAACACTATAACACTGAATATTAGAGTGTTTTTGGCAAAATGACCTTCCTGCTAACACCAGTAGTACCGTGTTTAAGGATAGCTAGATGGCACAGTGGATAGAGCGCTAGGCCTGAGTCACTGTGGCCTCTGAATTAAGAATACAGACATTTACTAGTTAAAGACACTGGACTCAGTGACCTCTCAGTTCCCTCAGCTCTAAATCTAGAATCCTGTGAACACCTGAAAATTTGGCATAATAGTAACTTTCTAAGTGCAACAATCTAAAGTAAAGGTTCTCAACCTGAAGACTACAGGCTGTCAAACATGTATGTCTAGATTTTAAGGTGTCTGTGAACTTGAGTGAGAAAAAAATACCTTTATTTTCACTAACTTCTAGCTGAAAGTAAATCCTTCCTCCAATTTAAAGACATTACTTTGAGATGAGTTCCATAGGGTTCACCAGAAAGAACTGTTAATAACCCATTGTCAAGGCCATTTGTGTGCACCAAATGATTGGCAAATGAATCAAATGTGGATATATATGTGTTGCCATTGTTAGATCCTACCATCTACAGTTCAGATGAAAAATCTATTTTTGTACTCTGTTCGAGACCCATGCACAGCAAGTCATCAATCTAAAGAATACACTGCTTCTGACTTACATAAGAGGCATCGCCACAGTAATCAATTTCCAGCTGACAGAAGATAATAGCCCAAGTCCAAGTGGGGTTTGAGAACATTTGCGCTCAGTGGACCTGGACATCATACTGTAGATCATGCTGCTTGAAAGCTGACCTTGCTGCAACTTCAATCCTTTACCATAGCTTGCCACTATTCTTGCATTTTGTATAATGCAGTCCCCAAACCCCAAACCTTACTCATTCCGCACAATGAATTTCAATTTTTAAATGGAAACTCAGAGACCACACACAGAAGAGTGACAACTGCCCCCACCCCAAAATTGACAGTAAGTAGAAATCTAACTATTGGCCAACTGCTATTAATTCTCCCAAAGTTGTCATCGAATGCTTCCTTGTGACATAGGTGACCCTGGGATCTTGAGGGGTATGCCCATAGAGCACCATCTGTAGCCTATATAGCACGACAGTGGAATGGCTTTGTTTGCTATTGAGTCAATGGTCTCTGAATCTTTTTTCCAAGGACAAGTCTGGCTAAATCCAGAAAGATTTTTTTCACCAGAACACTGTTCTGCCTGTGATGATTTTTTGGGGGGAGAGGGGACTGGGTAGGAGAAGGGTCCTGGAAATTCACTTTAAGAAATGACATGAGTCAAGGGAGGAAGTACCCATGCAAGCCTATGAAGTCAAGGAAATTTTGAACTATCTATTAAGGTCTTAGAGAGGTAGTGTTACATAGTGGCTAGACAACTGCCCTTAGAGTCATGAAGCTGTTGTTCAGTCATGTTCTGATCCAAACAGGTGCATGATCTTTGGTAAGTCACCTAATCTTTCAGTGCCCACAGCCAAGTACGTAGTGTCCTGGGAGAAAATATCCTCTCTGAGCTGAATTGTATCTATTGCCTTCTCAGCCAGTTCCCAGAATTACTGGGAATAGTGGTTTACATTAAGGGTGAGTATTTCATAATATTTTTCCAGTCTAACTGCACAGAAGTTGGATCTCTTGGGTTACTTCACTGATCCAGACCAAAGAGGGTGCTCGTAAGTTATTTCAATTATCATCAGGATAACACAGATTTTATCGAATAGTCTCTCTGCACTAGAACCGAGTCCATAAAGATCACAGAAGCCTACGTCAATCATAGCTAGGATCTGCTATATACCTGGGTTTGATAGTTCAATGTTAGACATCAGAAATAAATAGGCTATGGTATAAAATGTGAGGTTTGGTGGGTTTGTGATGGCTTCAAAGTACTCCTTGCCATACATCTGGCAATGGTGACAAGCAGGTCTGTTCCCTACCTGGGTGGAACTCTCTTCCTGGGTGGTAGGGACATGATGGACCCAATACCCTTTAGACCACATTCACTCCTTCTTCTCCACTGTTCAACAGCCTCTTGGCAGATTTCACTACTAATGGTGGCCTGAGCAAAGACAAGAAAACATTGATGCAATAGTATAGGAAGATTGAGAACTACATCCAACTGGGGTAGTTCATGGGGGATGAATGGGGCCATTTCATCCAAAAATTTTGTGCATTAGGACAAAGCTATTCTTTACCAAATCCTGAGGTAGGATCCTCTTAGCAACTCCAGTGAAAATGTCAAATCCTTTGACTGACCACCTCAGATCTAAGGAAGATGAAAAGCACTTCCTTGGACTCCTAAAAAGCCCTTTACAGATTTTCAATAGAGAGCTATTTTCTATCAACAGCCAATATATAGATAGCCTGTCAAATGGAGGGATGTAGCAAAGGCCACCTGGAGCCAGGCCATATGAAATCACCAAGATTAAAAGTCCATGAATAACTAGTACTGAGCCAGGAAACTTGGAGGCTCTTTACTCACCTGGTGAAAGAATCCAGGGGATCACAGTGCTGTTAGTGGGTATGGTCTCCCCAGGGACAGTGAATTGCTCTTATAGTAGTAGCTCTGAGGTCTTTGGAGCCCTCTGCTAGGGATAAAGGTGATTTATAGGTTAGCAAACAGCTTCCCTAAGGTCTAAGCCTTAGGATTAGGGGAAGGAGATAATATTCATGCATTCCCCACTCCACCCTTAAGGAGATAAGAGCATATCTTATGTTTTGTAAGTGCTTTTAGGTTTTATGGATTTTACACATCGAAATTGAATTAGCTCTAGAACTAAGATCCTATGAATACCTGATTTCATCCCAGTGGATTGCCCCCTCCTTCAAGCCCTATGCCGCCTACTCACATAGATCACACACAGCTCCATGTTTCAGGAGTTGATGTTCTTGAATGGTCATGGCTAAAAAAAAGATCATCCCCTGATGGCCAACTTCCTGGGAATGAAGCTTTCCAAACTTAGAGAGGCTGGTCCTAAGGTGGCAGTCAATCTCAATGCCTAAACTCAAAGCATCTCCAAGTTGCTGAGACCTACCAATGTTTAAGTTGTACCACCAGCATGCCTTTTGAGTTTCTAAAGCTATGTCTACTCCACATTCAGAGAATGGTAGAACTAGAAGAGGCCTTAAGCATCTTTTAGAACGGTGATTTTTAGCCATTTTAGACTTACAAATCTTTTGGCATGTTAGAGAAGCCTGTGGACCACTTTTATGACCAAAAAAACCCCATAAGATTACAAAGAAAACTAATTATATTGAAATATAGTTGACAAATATTTTTTAAACAGGTAATGGGCCCCCAGGTTAAGAAACCCTGATCTAATCCAACCCTCCCATTCCATAAAGAAATTGAAGCACAGATAGAGTGATTTGTCTAATGTTACAAAGGAAACAAATAATAGAGTTAGAGCTCAAACCCAGGATTTCTGACTCTAATAGCACAATTTCCATTTTGCCAGTGTATTTCTCAATGCAGATTTGAAGGAAAAATTTAATAAAGTGATTTTTACACAGAGAAGGTACAAAATTAACATACACTGAGTGACTTCCAGATAAAATGGACATAGGAAAGTGTTACAAAAACAGAGATTTCCCACATAAACTCCACAAAATGTCAGGAAAGTAACACAAAAAGACAGACAATAATAGAAACAGAAAACAAAAATCGACAATGAAGAAGAAAAAGAACTCTTCCATATAGTCCAAAACTGAACAAAAAGAGGGGCAAAAGCCAGCAGATCTGGGTAGAGGAACTGAGACAGGGAATATAGCTCAAATGCAGGTCAATTGAGAAACAAAAGACAGAGAATACAGTCACACCAGGGAATAAGCATGAATGCCAGAAAACCAGCCTGGAGATGGTGAAGGCAGTAAAAGAGACTGTATCATAAAAGCCAGCATGAGTACAAATAAACAGGCTAGAAACCAATAGAAGTGAGGAGAGGAACTGCACCCAGGAAGCCAGTGTGAACTGCCACAAATGACATGAAACCAATTAGTGCTCTGAATGTGGGGAGTACAAAGCATCCTGAGAACCAGTAAACAGTAACCTGAAGTCATATGCCAACCCTGGGTTATCAGAGCAGAAGTGAGAACAAATATAGGTCCTACTGACAGGAGCCAACCATACACTTCTCATAGCACTTGGAGACACAGCTGGAGACAGGAACAACTCAAAACCAGGACATCAGTGCTTGGTAAGGCACACAGGGAGGTCTAGGGATAGCATGTTCTCTTCCATCCATTTGATCATGTGTGAGCCAAAGCAGGGAAAGGTTCTCATTGACAACTATGAGTCATATAAGGGGAAAAAGAAGATTAGAGAAGGAAAAAATTTACAGTGGACCACTTAATTGTAGGAGAAAGAAGTCAGAGATTGACGGCAAGAAGGTGGAACCTATTACTGACCATTCCATCTGGATCATCAGTAGCAATTGTATCTAGTCTACAAGAGGAACAGGACAAGCAAGCTTTTACCAAACTCATCAAGAATGCTGGAGAGGTTAACCTAACCACACAAATCCCAAAACAAGCAAGAACTGAGGTTTGAAAAATATGGTGAACAGGAGGGAAAAATTATCAGTCTAAAGAAGGCCCAAGAGGTAAACACAGAAGAAAAGAGTAATCCAGAGCAAGTACAGGCATAGCGTCCAGGGGCAAAATGATAAGAAAGATTACAAGAGTGATGAGTAAGTGAAGCAAGATATTTTTAAAGAAATCATAACAGTGAATATGACTGAGATGAAGTCATGTATAAATGGAAGAGGGTAGTAGAATGGGCTAGAAAGATTAATCCAACAATATATTATTTTATTCATATAGTAAACTGAGAGTCTATAATATAATGTATTGTAGTATACTGTATTATGCTTCAGGTAAATTTTAAAGCAATTGGAGGAGAATGATTTCAGAGAAGGAAACAATAAAAAATATATATGGTTGAAAGAGATAAGGTAAGAAACTAGATTATGTTTATAGACACCCAGATAATGAAATAACATATAATTAGAAATTATCTTGCCCAATTGTATACCCATAAATTTGACAATCTTAGTGAAATGGATGAATATTTACAAAAATATAAATGCCCCAGATCAACAGAAGAAGTAAAATACCTAAATAACCTCATCTCAGAAAATGAAATTGAACAAGCCATCAATGAACTCCCTAGGAAAAAATCTCCAGGGTCAGATGGGTTTACAAGTGAATTCTGTCAACATTTACGGAACAATTTAATTACAATACTTTATATACTTATTTGGGAAAATTGGTGAAGAAGGAGTCCTACCAAATGCTTTTTATGATATAAATGTGGTACTGATACCTAAACCAGGAAGAGCCAAAACAGAGAAAGAAAATTATAGACCAATTTTCCTAATGAATATAGATGCAAAAGTTTCAAACAAAATATTAGCAAAAAGACTACAGCAATTTATCATGAGAATAATACACTTTGATCAGGTAGGACTTATACCAGGAATGCAAGGCTGGTTAAATATTAGGAAAACTATCAGCATAATTGATCATATCAACAACAAAACTAAGAGAAAGCATATGATTATCTCAATAGATGCAGAAAAAGCTTTTGACAAAATACGACACTCATTCCTATTGAAAATACTGGAGAGTATAGGAATAAATGGAGCCTTCCTTAAAATTATAAGTAGCATATACCTAAAATCAACAAGCATTGTATGTAATGGGGATAAGCTAGATGTATTTCCAACAAGATGGGGGGGGGGGGGGGAAACAAGGATGGTCCATTGTCACCACTGTTATTCAATTTGGTACTAGAAATGTTAGCTTTAGCAATAAGAGAAGAAAAGAAATTGAAGGAATTAGAATAGGCAAAGAAGAAACTAAGTTATCACTTTTTGCAGGCAATAAGACAATATACTTAGGAGAATCCTAAAGAATCAAGTAAAAATTACTTGAAATAATAAACAACTTTAGCAAGTTTCAGGATATAAAATAAACCCCACATAAATCATCTGCCTTTCTCTATATTACTAACAAAGCCCAACAGCAGAGAATAGAAAGAAAAATTTCATTTAAAGTTACTGTAGACATTATCAATATTTGAGAGTCTACCTGTCAAAACAACCCAAGACCTATATGAACACAATTACAAAATACTTTTCACACAAATAAAGTCAGATCTAAATAATTGGCAAAATATCAGTTGCTCATGGGTAGGGTGAGCTAATGTAATAAAAATGACAATTCTACCTAAATTAATTTACTTCATTCATGCCATACCAATCAAACCACCAAAAAATATTTTATAGGGCTAGAAAAAATAATATCAAGATTCATCTGGAAGAACAAAAGGTCCAAAATATCAAGGGAATTAATGAAAAGAAATGCAAGGGAAGTTGGTCTAGCCATACCAGATCTTAAAGTGTATTATAAAGAAACTATCATCAAAACCACTGGTACTGGCTAAGAAATAGAGGAGTAGATCAGTGGAATAAGTTAGGTACATAAGACACAGTAGTCAGTGATTACAGCAGTCTACTGTTTAATAAACCCAAAGTCCTCAGCTACTGGGATAAGAACTCACTGTTTGACAAAAACTGCTGGCAGAAACTGGGCATAAACCAACATCTGACACCATATACCAGAATAATGTCCAAATGGGTATGTGATCTTGGTATAAAGGTTGATACTATAACAAATCAGGAGAACAAGGAATAATTTATCTCTCAGAGCTATGGGAATGGAGGAATTTATGACCATACAAGAGATAGAGAACATTAGAAATGCAAAATGGATAATTTTGATTACACTAAATTAAAAAGGTTTTGCACAAACAAAGCCAATGCAACCAAGATTAGGAAGGAAGCAGAAAATGGGAAGAATTTTACAAGTAGTGTCTCTGGATTAAAGGCCTCATTTCTAAAATATATAGAGAACTGAGTCAAATTTACAAGAATACAAGTTGTTCCCCAATTGATAAATGGTCAAAAGATATAAACAGTTCAGTTTTCAGAGAAAGAAATTAAAGCTATCTATAATCATATAAAATGCACTAAATCACTATTGATTAGAGAAATGGAAATCAAAATAACTCTGAGGTACACACATCACACCCACCAGATTGGCTAACATGACAAAATAAGAAAGTGATAAATGCTGGAGAAGAGGTGGGAAAGTTGGAACACTAACTCATTGTTGAGCTGATCCAACCATTCTGGAGAACAATTTGGGGACTATGCCCAAATGTGCATATCCTTTTGACCCAGGAATAGCTCTTCAAGGGCTTTATCACAAAGAGATCATAAAAATGAGGAAAAGGTCCCCCATGTACAAAAATATTATAGCAGTTCTTTTTGTGATGGCCAAGAACTGGAAATTGAGGGAATGCCCATCAATTGGGGAATGACTGGACAAGCTGTGGTATATGAATGTAATCTAACCCTATTGTGCTGTAAGAAATGATGAGCAGGCTCAGTTCAGGAAAACCTGGAAAGACTTATATGAACTGATGGCAAGTTAAGTGAGAAGAACCAGGAGAACTTTGTACATAGTAACAACCACACTGTGCAAGGACTGATTTGATAGACTTAGCCCTTCTCAGCAATTCAAAGACCTAGAACTTTTCCAAAGGACTCATGATGGAAAATGCCATCCACATCCAGAGAAAGAACTATGGAGTTGGAATGCAGATTGAAGCAGACTCTTTTCTCTTTTGTTTTGTTTTGTTTTCTTTCTCATGGGTTCTCCCCACTCATTATAATTCTCCTATGGAACATGACTAATGTGAATATGTGTTTAATAGGAATGTATGTGTAGAGCACATATCAGATTGCATGCCCTCTTGGGGATAGAGGGGGAGGGAAGGGGAAAAATTTTTAAAACTTATGGAAATGAATGTTGAAAACTGAAAATAAATAAATTAAATATTGAAAAAGGAAATTGAAAATAAGCAACAACAAAAAATGAATTGCTAAACACAACTGAAAGCCTTGAAGAAAAAACTACTGAACTAGATGAACTATTAGATAATCTGATAAAGAGAGGAAAACTAAATTGCTAATATCAAAATGAAAAGAGAGAATTCACAACAAATGATGAGTAAGGCAAATTTTTAGAAACTATTTTGCCAATTATATCCCATTAAATCCAATAATTTTTAAATTAAATTACTGAATACTTAAAAATATAAATATCCAAATTAACTTAACAAGAAACAGAGAATTTGAATAACCCAATAGTACATAAAGGAATTGATCAACTCATCAGCAAACTCTTAAGGAGAAAAACAAAACAGTAACAAGTTTAAATCAATTTCATCAAATAAAGATTTATCAACTCTAATAAATTATTTTTTAAATTTACCAAAAATTATTTACAAAAATACAAAATTATTTACAAAAAAAAGATGGAAAGAAGGGATGTTAACAATCAAGTTCTATGAGACCAATGTGATCCTGACACCTAAATAAGGGAGAGATAAAGCAGAGAAATAAAACTGTAGACCAGTATCCTTAATGAATATTGGTGCAATAGATTAGTGAAGACGCTACAAAATTATATTTTAAATGTTATACACTATACCTTATAGAATTTTATACTTTCAATTTTATACTATCATCTCAAATGCCACCTTCAACATGAACAGCCTTTTATAAACCTTCCAACTGATAGCCTTCTCCCCTAATTGCAATATATTAATTTTATATATTTTGTATACTAGTATAGTGGGCAGAGAGCCAGCCTCAGAACCAGGAAAACCTGATGCTTACTAGCTGTATGATCCTGGGCAGTTCACATAGCCTTTCAGTGTTCACAATTCTCTAAGACCATAAGTGGGAGAGGAAGGTGCTGACCTATTTTGGTAAAGGGAGTTTCCTCACATGGGATTACTGTATACCAATAAAATCAGAGTCCAGTACTACCTCTTTTGTGTGTATGTATGTATGTATGTATGTATATATATACATATATATATACACACACACATACATATACATATACACATACATACATATACATATACATATATATACTCACATATGTTTATACACAGAATAGATACATACATATGTAAATATATACAAATTAATACATGTGTATTATACATATGTATTTTTCTATTAATTTCTACTAATATGTCAATATACATATGTAATATGTACAAACATATATATTAATACATCACTATTGTTTGCCAAAATATGTATGTAACCTTAAGAAGGCAGAAACTATTTTCATTTTTGTATCTCTATCACCAGCACCTAGCCCAATTCTTGGCATATAGCAAGCACTTAAAAATTCTTAACCAATTGATTGAATAATTGAAACCACCACAGGGAAGTCAATTGCTACTTCAAGGACTAACAAGTAATTGATGCAGCCTTTTTGCCAGATAACATGGTACAGTCTTTCACTCTCACCACAGTTCCACTTCTATTTGACTACTTTACAGAATCTGTGGGTAGGCACTGTGGTTCCAGTGTGCAATTACATAAGACTTCATATTTTGCTACTGAATACAAAATAGAAACTTAAACAAGGATAAAGAAAGTTTTGACTTTTCTCACTTCTGATCTGCTTTGTGTTGATAGCTAAATACTACCCCCCCCATAGGGAATGGGGAAGGGGTGAAAATTCTGCCATTACAATGATGTGGAAAAAATATGTCAGAGAAAATAGGACATCCTAGGAAGCTAGGCTCCCTAAAGGCATTCACATCATTCAGTGATCACATCTTAGAGTAAATGGTATATCCTGCAGAGCGGTTTTAGGTGAGCCATTCTGAATGTCGGTGCAATCATCCCCTTGCCCCCTACCAGAATCTGTATTTTTCAAAGGTAACTAAGGATCCAACATATAAAGCAGAATGAGAATGGAACACTGGACATTGAATCATGGTAAGAAGGGTTTATTCTGAAAGGGAACACTTCTCTACTGGAGTTTGAAGGACCTCATTATACCTTCACAAATAGGGCCCTGATTTGCATCCAGACCAAAGGAATAAAAACAAGAAGGATCCTCCTCAGTGGCATGACCTGAAGCAATTTATGAGGACTGAGATTACATACTTTGACAATTTATAGAAAATTAGGAATCATCTCCCAGAATTTTTCTCTAGAAGATCTTGAGATTTCACAATATAGTAGAAAGAACATTGTCTCTGTAATCAGATGACTTCATTTCAATTCCTACCTCAGTCCTCGGTTTCCTCATCTTTAAAATAAGAGAATTGGACTAAATGGCCCCTGGGGAATAGAACCAAGGGAAAAATTATTATGTGCATAGACACTGCTAAGTACTTTAAAACTATTATTCATTTGATCCCCATAACAATCCTGGGACATAAGTGTTATTATTATCTCTATTTTACAGTTGATGAAACTGAGGCAGATAGAGGTTAAATTATTTGCCCAGGGGGCAGCTGGGTGGTACAGTGAGTAGAGCACCAGCCCTAGAGTCAGGAGGACCTGAGTCCAAATCTGGCCTCAGACACTCGACAAGTCCCTTAACTGTTTGCCTCAGTTCCTCATCTGTAAATAAGCTGGAGAAGGAAACCATTCTAGTATCTTTGTTAACAAAACACAAGTCGGACAAGTCTGAACAACAACAAAATGTGCCAGGCACTGTGCCGAGTACTGAGGATACAAAGTTAAAAATGGGGAGCTAGGTGGTGCAGTGAGTAGAGCACCGGCCCTTGAGTCAGGAGGACCTGAGTTCAAATCCTGCCTTGGACACTTGACACACTTACTAGCTGTGTGACCTTGGGCAAGTCACTTAACCCCAATTGCCCTGACTCTCCTCCCTCCAAAAAAAAAAAAGGGAAAAAATGATTTGCCCAGTCTCATACAGCTAGGAAGTCACTGAAGGCCAGATCTGAATTCACCTCTTCCTGTCTCTATGTATAGTAATTAAGGTGGGACTTTTTGCTGTTCTTCTCTTAAGTGCCTTTAATGATTCTGACCTTTGTTTGAATGGGGCAGATAAAGTGGGATCTTTTTATCTTGAGGTATTTCTTAGCACTGAGACAATTGGGAGTCACTGATTTGTATGTGATGTGATTCTGGGGATGGGGAACTTCCCCACATCTAGCCTGGGTGAGGTCAGAGCCCTCAGGGCTCTGAACAGAATGTAACTGAGGACAGCTTGGCTTTTGACTTTTGGGAACACACTCATGGAAGGAGTGTTGAGACTCTGGGCAAGCTGCAAACTGCCCCCGGCTTTGCAACCCAGATGTTGGTACTGGTAACTATGTATTGTGATTTGAATCAGACGAGGCCTGTCTGTGATGTTTGTAATTTCTGTTTGTGTTGACCTTGAAGTTCAGGGGGCTGATCTTTTCCCCTTGAACTGTGAATGATATTTGTAGGTTTGATTAAACTGAGATCGTTAACCCCTTAAAATTACTTTCCTTAGTAAAGCACATCAAAGAATCTGTGCTGGCAGCATTCTTGTTGTTGGGCTTGTGTTGGTCTTTCACCCCCACGGCAGCTGCTAGCCAAATTGTTGAAACACCTTTACTCACTGTATGACCAGCTGAAGTGCCTTTCAGCTCTGAATATATGATCCTATGATATAGGATTGAATATACTTACAATGTAAGGAAGAGATATCTGATCTGCTTCGTCCTCAAAGGCCTCATGTAGTTAGAATGATAGGGTCTTAGAAATGGAAGTCTTAAAGACTAGATAATTACTCTACAAGATGACTAACTAGTAGACCCGTTTGAATACTGAAATGAATCTATGATCTATGGGAATATCCCCTCCAACATTACCTACAGATCTCAGATAATCCAAGCCTATTCATGTGTTGTGACTCTTGTCCGTGTCCTTAGAAAAGTTCATCCCGGGAGGGATGCTCAATGTATTCAGGGCCACCCTTGCTTTCTCTCGTAAGTACAAGGATGCCACTGTAGCACACAGGCAACCATCAACTACCTCTCGCTCTCACTGTGTGACTTGTCCATCTTATTTTTTGTTTGTACATCTCATTGATAGCATTCTTTACTATAATCCTTATTCAGAGTCCCTTATTTGTTATGTGTTATAACCTATTCACACCCAACATGATTTTTCCATTGTATTCTCAATGATACTCATTTTAAATTCAGCAGAATTGAGACCCTGTGAATTATAAACTGGTAGAATATTGGCACAATGGATAAAGTGCTGGGCCTGAAGTCAGGAAGACTGGAGTTCAAATCTAGCCTCACAGACTTACTAGTTGTGTGACCCTGGACAAGTAACTTAACCCTATTTCCTCAGTTTCTTCGTCTATAAAATGAGCTGGAGAGGGAAATGACAAACCACTTCAATATCTTTGCCAAGAAAACTTCAAAAGGGATCATGAAGTCAGACATGACTGAAAATCACTAAACAATAAGAATATTGGTAACGGGGGAGGGGAAAGACAAGGGAAAAGAACAAGCACTTATTAAGTGCATACCAGGTACTGTGGTAAGCATGTTATAAATATTATCTCCTTTGAACCTCAGAGCAGCCCTGGGAGTTAGATGCTATTATGATCCCCATCTCACAATTCAAGAAACTGAAGCAGACAAAAGTTAAGTGACTTGTTCAGGCTCACACAGACAGAAAGTATCTTACACTTGATTTAAACTTGGGTCTTCCTGACTCCAGGCCTAGCTCTCTATATATAGTGCCACCTCATTCCCTAGCTATTAAAGATTATCTGTTTCAAAGAGAAGTTTGAGATTAAAAGAATTTGGGGGTTTCCCATCTACTTATTTTACCATGGAGAAAATTATGGAACAGATTACCTAGGAGCTTGTCTAAGGTTGCACAGTCAGTTGATGCCAATCAGACCTGAAAACCAAGTCTCCCAGATGCTAAGCCAGGGCTCACTCTCGTATATGATACTGCCTACATTGCAGCTTCATGCTGCCTAATGACAATGCTATGATTAGATTTAAAGTTTTCTGGATTGAAATGACATGTGATCAAAAAGTTCTGGATAAATTGCCACTTTAGTGATAGTTACATTTTTTTCTTCCTTTATCCCAAGTGTTTTTTTCAAGCTCTTATCTAGGGTCCACACTAGCTCTACTCAGGTCTTATTATAGAATTTAGCCCTGCACAGGCAAAGCAGGAGACTTATGTCAAAATGTTGAATGAATAGATCTCTACACAGGCACAATATCTACTGAGATTCTATATTGACCCTTATGGACTGTCCATGTTTTTCAGGACTACATCTCGCTTCTTAGAATTACAAAATCATAGATTATGAGCTGGAAGTGGTCACGGGGATCGCTATTTTAAAGGTGATGAAATGAAGTACAGAGATGTTTGGCCAAGGTCACAGAGAGTAAGAACCAGGATTCACACCCAGGTTTGAATTCCAATTTCAGACCCAACATTGGTCTCTTAAGAAACAATTTTGGATTAAGCCTCAATGCTCCTACATTACTTACTACATTACTACATGATGCATGGCATCATATAATTATAAGATTTAACACTAAAAAGGACCTTAGAAATTATCTGGATTAAAGCATACAGCCCCAAAGAAGAGAGAGAAAAGCACACCCTGCCCCTCTTATTCTACCAAGTTTTAAGTCCATATAACATCAGAGTTTTTCAGTATATTGACTGATTTTACAGATTTTTTTTTAATTTTTCTCCTCTTTTTTATTAAAAAACATTAACTTGTAAAGGATGGATCTCTGGAAGGGCTAGGGAAATGGATACAGAGGAAAGCCTGGATAATCTAAGATCAAGGGATATTGATTTTTAAAAATCTATTATAAGTGAAATCATCTGGATCATCGCCTTTATTTTATAAATGTAGCAACTGAGGCTCAGAGAGTAAATGGCCTGCCCCAAAGTAACATTGGTTATAAGTAGCAAAAATATGATTCAGACCTAGTTCTCCTGGCTTCAAACATGGTTCTCTTTTCACTATACTTCTTCCCTCAGTCCCTTGGAGAGATCTCCTCAACAAAGGTTGGCTGCTTAGAATCCAGCCACACCCCACACTCTAGCTGCCCAACTGAGCCACAACACCTTGATTCTGTAGTTATTACAATGTGCTTGATTTCAAGGATGATGGTAATTGCTACTTGAAACACTCCCAACTCCACTTCTTGCCAAACATAGCTGACTTGGCAAGTGGATCAAATATTTTATTCCTACCCTTCAATCATTATTTTGCTTTTAAATCTTAGTCATGCAAATTGGCAAATAGCCAACCTTCACTGAGCACCACCCAGGCAAGAAAGCTGCCAATTCAAATTTCCAATTGAATATGTTAGTGCTGTAATTAGCAATTAGCACCTCATTACATTTTAGATGTTTGGAGGGGGTATCATAAAGAAGGCAGTGTCATCAAACTCAACCACTCAGGCTCTGCCAGAGGAGAAGTCTGAGAGAGAGGGTCACAAGAGGGTAGGGTAATTAGATAAGGACCATCTAACTTTAGGCCTTGTATATATATATATATGCACCAAGATCAAACAGTCTGAATGAGTAAAGAGTTTTGAACTGGATAGCTGAAGTTTCCTTTTCTTGACTTTCATAAGGAGATGGGAAAGAGCATGAAGAACTGCTTCTTATCCATCAAGCTACAGTCGATACCTTCTAGAGGTTTTAGAATGGAGACTTATAATGCTTGCCTAGCCCCTTTAATCCCGTGGAAATAGTGTGATGTTTGTCAGTCTTTTCCACTTGATCTGTGAAGGAATGAATGAAGGCAGAAAGGAATGACGTTTTAAATGCTATCCATGTTCTAAGCGTTGTGCAAAGATATAAATTAAAAAGCAATTTTTACAGAAAAAACAATACACAGAGGGGAGTAGTGGCCAGGAAGGAGAATTTTGCTTCTAAAAGTTACGGGAATGCTACAACGCTTATTCCCCGACTTCACAGTACCTCACAATCTATGATCAGGCAAGAAGTGGGGAGGATAAAATAGAGTCAAGTGCTTACAGAAACTTCTGTATCCCCTAGGACTAGTGGTTAATGCTTACCTTATTTGTGCAACCCCTAAGTCCTCTGAACCTACAAAATGAATATGCAATTTTACTTGAAAAACAGATTTTTTTCAAGGGAAACAGGACACATATAGACAATTATGAAAACTCCTAAATCAAAAGGGAATATATATCAAACATATGGACTAAGTAAGGAATGCCTAAATCAGAAACAAATGTAACAACCAGGTACATGGACTGATAGAGGACATATTAATGAATATGTTATTAAAGTAAAATAGTAAAAAAAAATTGTAATTCTTTTTTTTTAATTTTTTTTTTTTTTGCAGGAGGGAAGGCAGGGAAATTGGGGTTAAGTGACTTGCCCAAGGTCACACAGCTAGTAAGTGTGTCTAAGGTTGTATTTGAACTCAGGTACTCCTGACTCCAGGGCCGGTGCTTTACTCACTGCGCCACCTAGCTGCCCCCCAAAATTGTGATTCTATAAAAAAAATTACTACTTTGTAATGAAAATCTAACCTTTAACAATAATCAAAATCATATGCAATTATTCATTTAGAAGGGCTTGCAGTGAATTGATTTTGGTCCTAGGTCAAATGGTCCCGGCCTACACATGACACTATGTAACATTCTAATTCTTGGCAGAGACATGAGAAGGCAAGATCAGGGCCACTCCCAACTATATAGAAAGAGGTAGGAGTAGAAATGGGAGAGGGACAGATAGATGGGGGAGGGAGACAGTGAGAAAGAAAGAGAGAGACAGAGAGAGAAGAAGAGAGACAAAGAGACAGAGGGTGTGGAGAGAGAAGGAGAGAAGGAGAGAGGGGAAGGGGAGAGAGGCAGAAGCAAAGAGACATAGGGAGAGAAATTGTGACAGAGTCAGAGAGTAAAGCGCTGATTGGTAATTTTCTGAACTTAGGTCTGCCCATGTCACCCACCTTTCCAACTAAACAAACTCCAATAGCTCCCTATTATCTCCAAGATAAATATAAAATCCCTTGTCATTTAAAGCACTTCACAATATGTTTCTTTCCAAACTTCTAGGATAGACGATGGGGAGAGGGTACTATAGGCAAGGGGAAGGTGTTAAGCAAACATATGACCATGGGAACATACAAGGTCTATTTGGGAGATATTTTGGCATATACAAAATGGACTGAAGATGAAGAGACTGGAGGCAGATCTAATGACTTTCTGTCTAAGCCAAGCTCATTTTTTCACTAACCGGTGAACAGACCATATACCTTCTCTTAGCTTGTTTTTGTTCAATTCCTTTGCCCTGCTTTGAATGTCCTCATCAGTCTAATGACTACTCTTCCATCAAAGATCAGTTCAAATCCCAATTCTTTCATGGTCTTTCCTCTCAACATTCCCATTCTGATCTCTCATTCTTCTGAATTCCTAGAGCAATCACTGTTTGCATAATTCATTTAGCAATTTACCACTTACTGTCTTGTGACATTTTTTCAATTTGTTCTCTTGATCTCATTTCAGTATTTAACATTTAACATATTTATGTCTTGTTTCGTCAACTGTACTAAAAACCTGATAAGAACAGAAACTATAGCCAAATTTGTTTTGCATCATCCTTGCAGTCAAAGACCAGCTGTTTCCTTTTTAATAATGCAAACTCCCAATGTAGACCTGCATGATTTTTATTACTGTATTATTGTCTTGCAATCTTTACATTTGTCTGTGATTAAGTTCATCATTTTTTTTTTCAAAAAGGGCAATTCATGTGGTTGATTTAAGATGTATGTATGGGTAGATATGCTGTTTCTCAAGAAAAAGGCCTATATTCTCAACGTCAATGTTTTCCCAGTGATGCTATGTCTGTGAGTGCGAATCAGGGAGCATCCCAGGCTGCGAAGAGTGACCAGACAGTTAGGTGGATAACTAAGGAAGCACAATATGAAGAAAATCCAGAGAGTAAAGAGCATCCAGAAAATGAGGGTGGTCAACAGTGTTAAATGCTAAAGACATCAAGAAAGAAGAATTCGAGGTAAAAGCCCCTGGAGTTAAGAAATCATTGGAAACTTTAGTTAGGGCAATTTCATTTAAGCGAATACCTCAGTGGCTAGATTGCCAGTAGTGGAGAACAGATTAAGATGAGTTGAGGTAAAGAATTTAGAAAACTTCCACCTCCCCTGGGGCCCTGCCCAGGATTCCAGGTGTATAAAGAAAAAAAAAATAATAGTGTAATAATAAACTGGGGGGTGAAGTTGTCTGCTTAAGGGGAAAACTAACAACTCTCTTTCTCCGGCACCTACCCACATGTAAGAAGAGCAACTCCTTCCCAGCTCCTCACTTCATACATGACCTAATTCAAGTTGATTGATTCCCTTACCCCTTTCCTATCAGATGATGGGTGTTCCTTGTAAAGGTCAGAGGAATGGAGCAATAAGAAAGGAAAGTTAGCCATCTGCACTGTCTCTGAGAAACTACGTAAAAGGCTTCTTCTTACCAAGTTTTTTTGCCCAAACACCAATGAATGATTTTCCTTCCCCAGGAGTTTCTATGATACACTGGCAAATTTGATACACAGAGGATAACTTCTGCATGGTCCCTTAAGTCCCCTTAAGACTGGTGCATCAGGGGATAAAGGAGCTGAGAAAGTCTTAGGCTACCATGAACCCCCACCAGTTTGCTTCCCCCTATCATTTAATGTCAATTCTTCAGCCTGACTCAATTATTTTTGTGAAAAGGTGTATTCAACTAAAGTAGCATGGTAAAAAGAGTCAGTATAAACCCTCTCTTCTCTCTGCAACCTGACAAATCACTGTCTCACCAGTACATACAGAGTATAGGGGAAAGAAAGGTCAATCTTAAAATGTATGGGACAAAAGAGGGTAAATCATACCTATTGGAAGTCCTTTTGCGAGATACTTCAAGATGTTACCCTTAGATATGGGGTATTTTTTTTAACTTCTAGAATCTTTGTAGAGCCTTCAATCTAATTCTCTTATCTAATCCAGTCTGTTCTTGGCCCCTGATGTAGATCATGCAGTTAAGTGTTCCAGCAACATTACTAGGATACTGCAAGAAAGTCCAAGATCATCCTGACCTATGAAGTATAACACATATTCCTTTGATCAAAGTTTTGGGTGGAGGGGGGTAGAGGAGAGAAGGAGAAGAGGCTGAGTCTAAGATGTTCTAATGGTTCCCTCTTGGAGTGGGGAGGAGGGAGTGCTATGGCTGGAACACTATCTACTGGCTTGCTTCTCATTTGAATCTGCTTCTATGCTGGCAGATATGTGAATCACTAATTGCAACTAACTTAATGGTTTTATGCAGACTGCAGAGGGCATGACTAAGTCTCTCAACAAATTAGAACCTATTTCCTGTCACACTCAGGGAGATGTCCAGGTTTTCTTCACACCTAATAAACAATAGAAATGTGTTCTCATGCAATAAACATAACAGGCTTAATATCTTATCACTTACTTTAATTAGGGTGGGGTGATTTGATTTATTTACTCAATTAATCCCCATTCTCACACCTGATTTTGAGGAGTGATAATGAAATTTACCAATAAAATGTTTTTGTTCATTTCAAGCCCATACATGTCAAAAGATATGAGCAAATTAGGAAAGGGGTTTCCTTCTTTCTTTATGTGTGTAGCTGACTATAATCTTACTCCCAGTTGCTCAGTAAGCAAATTATATATGCACAGATCAATAAATGACTGAGTTAATCACAGTTTTATCTTAATACTAGATTTTAATGACTAGGTGAACAGAAATTCAAAATATAAACTATAATGAAGCAGATCAATCGGCAAGTATCTGCTAAAAGACTGTTATGTGTCGGACACTATGTTAGATGTTAAGATGGCAGCTACAAAAAAAGAAATGATCCCCATTTTTAATTCTTAATATTTTTTCCAAATTACATGCAAAAACAATTTTAATATTTTTTTCAAATTTCGAGCTCCCTTGCTCTGCCCCCCATATTGAGAAGGCAGGCAATTTGACATAGGTTGTGCATGTGTAGTCATACAAAACACATTTCCATGTAAGTCATTCTGTGAAAGAAAAGACAGACAAAAAAAGAAAAAGTATCTTTGATCTGCATTCAGGTTCTTTCAGTTCCTTCTCTGGAGATGGACAACACCTTTCATTTTAAGTCCTACAGAATTGTCGTGGATCATTGTATTGCTGAGAATAGCTAAATTATTCGTATTAGATCATCATACAATATTGCGGTTACTACGTACAATGTTCTCCTGGTTCTATTCATTTCACTTTGCATCAGTTCATGTAAGTCTTTCCAGATTTTTCTGAACTGTGCCAGCTCAACATTTTTTAAAGCACAATAGTGTTCCAACACAATCACATACAACAAATTGTTCAGCCATTCCCCAATTGATGGACAACCCCTCAATTTCCAATTCTTTGCCGCTACTAAAAGAGCTGCTATAAATATTTTTGTAAATATAGGTCTTTTTCTTTTTTGTTTTTGATCTCTTTGGGGAACAGACCTAATAGTGGTATTGTGTGGCCAAAGGGTATGCATGGTTTTATAGTCCTTTGGGTATGGTTCATAATTGCTCTCCAGAACTGTTGGATCGGTATAGAATGATCCCCATCTTCAAGGAACTTCCATTATAGTGGCAGAGAGAATATATAAAATATATGAAGTATAAGTATAAACTTAATATATACATGGGAATATGCCTAGCAATATGATGTGGAAGCTAAAAAAGCTAATGTTATCTTGGGCTCCATTAAGAGACTTCAAGCTTCCAGGAATAAGGTAATAAGTTAGTTTAGGAGGGAGGGCCCTACCAGCTGGGGAAATCGGGAAAAGATTCATATGGAAAAACATGTCTGAACTCCATCTTAAAGGAAGAGAAGAACGCCATGAGGCAGAGATGAAGAGAAAGTGAATTCCAGGTATAGGGTATAGCCGGTGCAAGGACACAAATGTGGGAAATGGACTATTATGATTAAGGAACAGAGAGAAGCTCAGTTTGGTGCTTTTGTACCCACCCCTAACACACATACACACGCACACACACACACATACACACACACACACACACATATGCACACTCCTTCACAGCTTCCTTTTGTGTGTTGTCTTCTCCCATTAGAACACAATCTTCTTGAGGAGAGAGACTATCTCTCTACTTGTATTTGTATTCCTAGGGCTTAGCATAACACCTGGTACAGGGTAAGTCCTTAACAGATGCTTGTGGGCTTGTTGACTTTCTTCCTTCATCCCATGGTCAAATGTCCTAGACCCAGGGAAACAAAACCACACTCAGTAAATACTTGGTTGTTGTAACAGCAAGCACCCTGGCCCACCCAAGATGGCCTGCTAGCACAGTTTCTTCCATATGCTTTTCTAAAGGAAAGGCAACTTTTAAAGGGTTCAACAATCTTACTTTAATTACAGATAAGTAGAAAATACAAGCAGATTCAACAGACAGGGCTCCAACTGGTCTGTACAAAGTAATACAACCACCTACATACACCACTAGATCACGGAAGCATCAACATCTGAGTAGTGGATGGAGAGGGACTCTTAACCAATGGCAACACAGAGTCCCATCCAGGGAATCAAAAGGTCTTTCTCCCGAGCAAAACCCCAAAGCAAAATCTCACCTCAGAAGATATATACACTTTCTGCTAATAGGCTCGGAGCCAGAAGGCATCACAACTCGTGACTCAGTGCCTAATTAGCTTAGTACTGAAAGGTGTGAAAGCCTTCTAGCAAGCAAGCTTCCCCTTAGGCAAATTCCTCCCCCAGTGGGCTCTATGTGCCCCTCAGGTTGTATCATAGCTGTGAGCTAGGCCTGAGCGCAAACCAGCAAGACGTACAAGTCAAAATACCTGCATACCTTTAGATCAGGGAACACGGGCCCTGTTCCAAGGAAAAAGGGGACACGTGGTCACATAAGCCTATTAATGGACAGGGAAGATCTTCATATTCCATCAACCCTACAGCTGTAGACAAACAAAATCTGTAATTATGCAGTATATGGAAAGGAAAATTGGTTAATTCCAAACAAAGAAAAAACAAAAAAAATCCAAATGGTTTTATTAAATAAACATATGCTAACCTATTATTTAGGAAGCTAGGTGGCACAGTAGTTAGAGTGCTGGCCTGCAGTCAGGGAGATCTGGATTCAAACCTTGTCTCTAACATTTAGTAGCTGTGTGACCCTGGGCAAATCACTTAACCCTGTTTGTCTCAGCTTTCTCATTTGTAAAATGAGTTGAAGAAGGAAATGGCAAGCTACTCCAATATATTTGCCAAGAAAACCCCAAATAGGGTCACACAGAGTCATATACAACTGAAATGAAACAACAACCTGCTACATGATCAGCACTGTTGCCATGGAGAATTTATAGGTTTGTCATTATGGTTCCCATCAAAAATTATAAGTCAGATCATCAAATGAAAGGTATATGCTGAGAGTTTGTTTTAGTGTTGTGAATGATCCCATTTCCCAGGTAATTATGAAATCACTGGGGTCACATCAGTGTTCTTTGTTAGGTCTTTTAAGCTATGCTCTACAGTGAATTGACACACAATAGTATAAGGAAAAGAGGCCTGTTCTTGGGGTCATGAACTCTTAAAATATTTTTATAATTATATTTCAATGTAACTGTTTCCTTTGCAATCCTCTGTCTTTTGTTTTAGTGACTTAAAAACATTATTCAGTGATCCATAGGCTTCACCAGAATGCCAAAAGTGTCTAGGACATAAAAAGGTTTGAGAATCTCTACCCTAGATTAAGGTCACATCTTTCTCCCATTTAGCCAGCATTAACTTCTGTCTTTCTGAACAGTTAGCAATAAGATGTTCCCAAGATGAAGAAACAAGGATTCCACAGGTGCTGAAATATTTTAATAGGATAAGCACCCCACACTAAGTTGCTCCTGGACATGAAAGTCTAGGTAGTTTAAGGGAAATAGGCATCATGCTTAGCATGTTTGCAGAAGACATAAATCTGGGAGAGATATTTAGCATATTGAAATATTGGTCAAAATCCAAAAAGATATTGACAGATCAGTACATTGGGCTAAATCTAATAAGCCGAAATCTATTAAGGAAAAGTAGAAGGTTTTGTACTTGGGTTCAGGAATTTTACTTTAAAAGCACAAGATTTGGTTATGCCATAGATTATCTGAAAAAGACCTGAGGGTTTTGGTTGACTGTGAACTCAATATGATGTAGAAGCCATTGTTA
The DNA here is from genome assembly GCF_011100635.1 of Trichosurus vulpecula. Lineage (NCBI taxonomy): Eukaryota > Metazoa > Chordata > Mammalia > Diprotodontia > Phalangeridae > Trichosurus > Trichosurus vulpecula. The sequence goes on from NC_050579.1 coordinate 200,528,593, forward strand.
TCTTGGACAGCATTAAGAGACTAGCTTACAGGAATAAAGAATATCTCTCAACTTTGGACAAGCCACAGTCAAGTATTATGATCAGTCCTAGGCACCACAGTTAAGAAAGGACATTGATAAACTGGAGAGTATCCAGAGGAGGGCAACCAGCATAATGAATGGCCATGAGTTCACATAACATGAGGACTGGTTGAAGGAATTGGTAAAAGAAAAACTGTGGTGGGGTTGGGGAGAGTATAGAGAGGATATCCGCTTTCAGGTATTTAAAAAGATTGTCATATGAAGGAGGAATTATATTTCTTCTGTTTGGCCCCAAAGGGAAGACCCAGGTGCAATGGGTAGAAGTCACAAATTAGGCCAACTGTCAGGATATATTAGCAATTACAGCTGGCCAAAAGTGGAATGGGATCCTTTAGAAGGCAACTGTTTCAGCCACAGTTAAGGTCTTCAAGTAGTGGCCTGATGACCATTTGCAGGGGATGTTGCAAGAGGGGATTTTTTCTGGTATGGGTTGTATTAGAAGGCTTCTGATGTCCCTTATGGCTAAAATTCTGTGAATTCCTTTCCGTAATGATCTCCATTGCCCTGTGCACTATGCCATTTATCAAATGATAAATATGAAATTTCCCAGTTCATTGTGACTCTACTCATTTGATCTTTAAAGCCAGGTTCTAGGAATGGTCACAGTTAACATTTAGCTTAAAAAAAAACTCTCTCACAGATAAAATCCTAGAACATCTTGAGTAATGACCACCTGTCTGGTTGTGGTTTATACTCACTGTCTTCACTGATTTGTAATTATTACAGTAGAACTTATTGGGGAAAGTTAGAGATGTGCTTTAAAAATGTATTACCTCTCAAAGCAAAAATATAGAAAACAAGTTCCACTTTCCCAAGATTGTAATAATTAAAAAATGAGCACTCACCACTTTAAATATTTAATGAAAAAAGATGTATTCTTACAAATACAGAACAGACTACTAACCTAACTTTTCTCATTTTGTTTTGTTTCCTAATGCATTACTGGAACAATTTCTAAAGAAGAGAAAACAAAAACAGATGATGGACTTCCTGTGAAGATTTTTATCTCCCAAAATACTTTTGTGTAAGAATTATGCAAGGAGGGACAGAGCCAAGATGGCAGCTGGAAACCAGGGACTTGAGTGAGCTCCCCGCCCCCAAGTCCCTCCAAACACCTATAAAAATGGCTCTGAACAAATTCTAGAATTGCAGAACCCATGAAATAGCAAAGGGAAGCAGGGATTCAACCCAGGACAGCCTGGATGGTCACCTGGTAAGGTCTATCACAGGGAACTGGGAGTGGAGCAGAGCAGAGCCCAGCGTGAGCCGTGCCTGGACCAACCAGACCAGGAGCCAGGTGGAACAGGTCCTAGCACCCTGAATCAGTGAGCTGTGGCAGTTACCAGACTTCTCAACCCACAAATACCAAAGGCAACAGAGAAGGGTATTGGGAAAAGCTTCTGGGACAGAGTGAAAGGAGTTCTTGGTTTGGCCACTGCCCCGGGGACAGCGGAGGTGGTGAAGCTCTGAGGCTGCTTCCAGAGCTACAACTGCAGTTACTTCTGGTCCCAGGCCCACCTGGTGGGAGGAATTAAGTGGCAGATCTGAGCAAGAGTGCAGAGCCAGCTTAGATTTGAGTACTGTCCGGGTTGGAAGTTCTTGGGGGAGGAGTAGCATTGGTGTGGCAGAGCTTGCTGTATAGAAATAGTTCTGAAAACAGCAGTGCAGCCCCTCAAGCTTGGAACAAAGTACTCTATACTCTACAAGCAATCATACTCCGATGAAAAACTCAAGGGTCAAGTAAATTGGCTGGGAACATGGCCAGGCCGCAAAAACAGACTCAGATTCAGACTCAGACTTTGGAATCTTTCTTTGGTGACAAAGAAGACCAAAACATACAGCCAGAAGAAGTCAATAGAGTCAAAGAGCCTACATCAAAAGCCTCCAAGAAAAATATGAATTAGTCTCAGGCCATGGAAGAGCTCAAAAAGCAAGTTAGAGAAGTAGAGGAAAAATTGGGAAGAGAAATGAGAGTGATGCAAGAAAACCATGAAAAACAAGTCAATGACTTGCTAAAGGAGAACCAAAAAAATACTGAAGAAAATAACACCTTAAAAATAGACTAACTCAATTGGCAAAAGAGCTCCAAAAAGGCAATGAGGAGAAGAATGCCTTGAAAGGCAGAATTACCCAAATGGGAAAGGAGGTCCAAAAGACCACTGAAGAAAATACTACCTTAAAAATTAGATTGGAGCAAGTGGAAGCTAGTGACTTTATGAGAAATCAAGATATTATAAAACAGAACCAAAGGAATGAAAAAATGGAAGACAATGTGAAATATCTCATTGGAAAAACCACTGACCTGGAAAATAGATCTAGGAGAGATAATTTTAAAATCACTGGACTACCTGAAAGCCATGATCAAAAAAAGAGCCTGGATATCGTCTTTCAAGAAATTATCATGGAGAACTGCCCTGATATTCTAGAGCCAGAGGATAAAACAGAAATTGAAGGAATCCAACAATCGCCTTCTGAAAAAGATTCCAGAAAGAAAACTCCTAGGAGTATTGTTGCCAAATTCCAGAGCTCCCAGATCAAGAAGGAAATACTGAAAGCAACCAGAAAGAAACAATTTGAGTATGGTGGAAATACAATCAGGATAACACAGGATCTAGCAGCTTCTACATTAAGGGATTGAAGGGCTTGGGATATGATATTCTGGAGGTCAATGGAGCTAGGATTAAAACCAAGAATCACCTACCCAGCAAAACTGAGTATCGTGCTCAAAGGCAAAATATGGATTTTCAATAAAATAGAAGAGTTTTAAGCTTTCTTAGTGAAAAGACCAGAGCTGAATAGAAAATTTCACTTTCAAACACAAGAATCAAGAGAAGGATGAAAAGGTAAACAAGAAAGGAATTCATAAAGGACTTACTAAAGTTGAACTGTTTTGTTTACGTTCCTACATGGAAAGATGATGTGTGTAATTCATGAGACCTCAGTATTAGGGTAGCTGAAGGGAATATACATACATACATACATACATACACACACACACACACACACACACACACACACACACACATATATATATATATAGTCAGAGGGCACAGGGTGAGTGAATATGAAGGGATGATATCTAAAAAATTAAATTAAATTAAGGGATGAAAGAGGAATATATTGAGAGAAGGAGAAATGAGAGATAGAATGGGGGAAATTATCTCACATAAAAGTGGCAAGAAAAAGCAGTTCTGTGGGAAGGGAAGAGGGAGCACGTGAGGGGGAATGAGTGAATCTTGGTCTCATAGGATTTGACCTGAGGAGGGAATAACATACACACTCAATTGGGTATCTTACCCCACAGGAAAGAAGGAGAAAGGAGATAAAAAGGGGGGGGGATGATAGAAGGGAGGGCAGATAGGGGGAAGAGGTAATCAAAAGCAAACACTTTTGAAAAGGGGTAGGGTCAAGGGGGAAAATTTAACAAAGGGGGATAGGATAGGAAGGAGCAAAATATAGTTAGTCTTTCACAACATGAGTATTGTGGAAGGGTTTTACATAATGATACACATGTGGCCTATGTTGAATTGCTTGCCTTTTTAGGGTGGGTGGGGAGGGAAGATGGGAGAGAATTTGGAACTCAAAATTTTAAAAACAGATGTTTGAAAAAAAGTTTTTGCATGCAACTAGGAAATAAGATATGCAGGCAATGGGGCATATAAATTTATCTTGCCCTACAAGAAAGTAAGGGAAAAGGGGATGGGGGGAGAAGTGGGGTGACAGATGGGAGGGCTGAATGGGTAACAGTGCAAGTGGAATATGTGCCATATTGGAGTGGGAGGGAGGGTAGAAATGGGGAGAAAATTTGTAATTCAAACTCTTGTGAAAATCAATGCTGAAAACTAAAAATATTAAATAATTAATCAACAACCAAAAAGAAAGCCTATATAATAAATACTATGCATCTTTAAAAAAAGGAGTCAATTCTACTAAATGCATAATATACACAAAAAAGAATTATGCAAGTAAAACTCTTTGGTGAAGCTCATGTAGAACAATTAAAGAAATTAAATAGCTGAAAAATCTCATTAGCATTAATCTAGAGCATATTCTGAGTCCTCATCATGCTATAGGTGAAACTTTTAATTATTTTGTTCCCATCCTGGGATGATACCATTGGCATAGGTGAATGCAATAAAATATTATTGCACTTTAAGAAGAAATAAATATAAGATATTCAGAAAATTATGGGAAGGCACATATAAACTGACACTTAGTGACATAAACAGAACCTAGAACATAGTATAAACAATGATGTGTATTAAATAACACTTAAAGGCAGCTGAGCTCTGATTAACCCATGTATCAGTCTTGGGCCAAGAAAACATTATAAGGGCATACACTTTTCTCACCTTTGTAGAAAGGTGGAATTGAGGAATGTGGTATACAAGCAATCTCAGTCACTGTGTTGCTTGGTCTTACCTTACTACTAGTCAAGTTTTAATGGGGAAGATGAAGTATGTTGAGAAATAGTTGTAGTGTGTGAAAACAAAAGACCTTAATAAAGGTTACTCAGATACCTAAATGGTTCTATGATACATCTGGATTCAGGAAGACCTGAGTTCAAATACAGTTGTGTGACCACAGGCAAGTCACTTAACTTCTGTTTGCCTCACTTTCCTCAACTGTCAAATGGGGATAATAACAGGAAAGCACTGTTGTGATGATCAAATGAAATATTTTTTAAGTTCTTAATACCATGCCTAGCACATTGTGAGTACTGTATAAATGTTTACTGCCTTCCCCTTCCCCCCTTGATTGGTGAGTTCCCTCTAATGATATAGAGAGTAACCTGTCTATAATTTTCTATCCTGTAGTACTCTTGTTCATGCCCTCTCAAAACACAGCCAACAATGAGTCTCCCCAGAGCAATGGAGATCTTAAGTTTCTCCTGATATCATGAAGAACCCATCTTTTCTCTCTGACATATGAATCTTTAATGAAATTCATTACTTCATTACTGGAGTTACTTGGCTATGTGTTGCAGCCTGTTCACAAGCATCAAGCAAATTCTTCAGGGGCAGTGATGCTCTAGGCTTTCTTCCATACAGCAATACCAATCAATTACTTGCATCAAAAGTAAGTGCCTTTGCTTTCTCCCATGCATATATCTAGTAAATCTTAAAAATTACTGAAATATATTAAAATAAAATTAATAGGCCCCTGGGGAGAGAGCAAACTTGTGACCTTATTAACAAAGTGTTCCCTTCAACTTAGCTCCTCTACTAGGATCAATGCCTAAATATATAGGGTGGATTTTTTCAAATAATAATGTAATACCTTGCTTAAAAAAGAAAAAAAACTAAAAAAATTGTGCATACAGAATGTGGTAGGATGTAATACTAAAAAGAGGTCATAGGACCTGGCTTCAAATCTTAGTTCTGCTACTTCTTACTTACATGACCTTGGTCAAGTCAGTTCCCTTTTCTGGGCCTCAATGTCCACATGTGTAAATTGAGGGGATTGGACTACATATTCTCTAAGATTTCTCTACCTCCAAATGCTATAAGCCTATAGCATAAACCTATAAGTAAATATCATGCTGATGTGGATACAAACGGTGCCCTAAGGGTTAAAAAGAATATTAAGAGTTACTTTTCCAGTCTTTTGTGAAGCCCTTCCTGTAGCGGTTGGGGCTCCTGTCCTAAAGTCCTCTTCCCTTATCTTGAAATACCATAAAACTTCTCCTTAATCTATACCAAGAGAATTGCTATTATCTCCCTTATCTGTGTTCTCCTTACCTCTCATCTTTAACCTGTGTCCCCATGCCCTGTCCTTAAATCTTTAAACCACAGAAAATTCCCTTTGTCTCCCTCATCCTGTGTCATAAAATCCTTTCTTGTCCTGTCTTGAATTTTTAACCTCCATAAAATCCTCTAAAACTACATCATTCTGGAACCTCTATATAAGCATAACTCCCCCAAATATTAGGGTCTTAATTAGCTTTCTTGCTAAGGAGGCCCATGTAGCTTTCATGTAGGAAAGCTCCCACTGGCTACAGAAAACATCTAAGTGAATTATTTCACACTTGAACCACTCTACTGAATCTGACCTCAACAATGCATGAAGACTATTGCCTCTGAATAAAATCGTCAGAAATCCAACAAACGAAGAACAGAAAGAAAACTGTTGGAACAAGCAAATACATTTGATATAAAGAAGGGAAGCTCTGTGCTTCTGTATATGAAACTTAGGAGTCTTATCAAGTGGGAAACAGATGAAATTCTGTGTCCATTGCCAAGTTTACCAAATGGGTCTCATGCAGAAAATGCTGAGCCTGGGACAGTAATCCATTTTTCAATGTAACAATAGTGAACCCAGCTTCTAGAATTATTTTTGGTCTTCTACTTCCTTCCCATCCTATGTCAGGTCTCTCACTACCTACTCTTTCTTCCCCTCGAACTGCAGCCCCTCAACATTAATAAATGCAGAACTGCAAGGACTCTTAGAAATTGATTAGTTCAATTCTCTCATTTTATATTGGAGGATACCATGACACAGAAAGATAAGCTAACTTGCTCAAGGTTTCACGGGTGATAAGTAGTATGCATCCAGTTCAGACAGAAGCCCAACCTTGTTCTTAGCTCATACAAAATTAGAAAGAACTCCCTCTTATTCAAATCTAGGAGAAATGACTCTTGTTACCACATTATATCCTAAGTCTTTGCATTTCCAGACAATCGACCCCTTAGCTCTTTACAATAACCATTTTCTCCCTCATTTCTTGTTAGAATGAAAATGATCTGGCAAGCTCCTTATCCCAGGGGTGCTTTAACAATAAATCAAAGCCTCCAGCAAGGCCTGAGCTAAAATGTAACATTTATAGGAAAGGAATCTTAAATAACCTATTCTACATCATGTTTTACACTTCTTAAAAAACGTGGTCCAAAGATTGCCGTTTCAAACACAATGCTCTCTTATTTTCTCTCTTTCACCCTCATTTTAATCATTTCATTCATTCAGCAGATTGCATATTGTATAGGGAACAGAGTGCTGGATTTTGCATCAGAGAACCTGAGTTTGAAACCCAGATCTGCTATTTACTACCTGTATGACCTTGGCCACATAGTTTTACCCAAGGTTGGGGAACCTGTGGCCCTCTAGGTCCTCAAGTGCAGCCCTTCTATGAAGTTTGGATTCAGTCAAAGAGTTACATTTGAGCCCCTAGAGGGCCACATGTGGCCTGGAGACCACAGGTTCCTCACCCAGGGTTAAGGTCTCTAGGTCAATTTTCTTGTCTGTAAAAAGAGGAGGCTGGGCCTCCAAAATCTTTTCGCTGCTCAGAGTTGGACATCTTATGATCCTACTGAATGCTACTCTGTTCATATTAGGGTACTGTACATTCTGAGGTTTTCAAAAGGAAGGGAGGAAACAAGCATTTATTAAGCACCTACTAAGCACTTTGCTAAGTACTTTTCACACATTGTTTCATTTGATCCTCAGCAACCCTGGAAGGTCAGGGCTCTTATTACGCCAATTTTACAGCTGAGGAAACTGAAGCAAGCAGAGGTTAAGTGACTTGTGTAGGTTCATACAGCTAGTGAGTGTCTGAGATTGGATTTAAACTCACTTTTTCCTGGCTCCAGGCCCCATGCTCTACCCACTGTGCCACCTAGCTATACTTTTTGGGAGCTATCCAAGTGCTGAAACAAAAGACTTATGATTAGGTATCCAATTAAGTACTGGAGGTCCTGAGTGCTACAGGATTCAGAAAAGGGTAAGGTCACAGAGAAACATAAGACCTGAAGAGTTTGGATAGACACTCAGGGGAAGGGCACCAGAGCAACAGAAGCATCATGAGCCAAAGCTTAAACCAGAGGTTACCAAACTTATTTGGCCTACCACTCCCTTAAAAAAAAATTACTCAGCACTCTCCAGAAATCTACGTTCTTGAATCCTTTAGCAGCTTTTTTGAAACTTGTGTCATTTCAAAAAATTTTTAAAAAATTGACGGTATCTTAAATTTAACAATTTATTTTAAAATTGTGGTTTTTTTCTTGCCAATGCATGCTGGACTTCCCAAAAATGCATGACACGCTTGCCTGCCAACACTTGATTGTTAAGACCTGTCAGTGGACTTGATGACTGATCAGTTATAACTTTCATTTTGTGTGTTTATTTGGAAAATAATGTAATCACCATGACTTTAACTCTCTTATACAACAGAAGAAACATGTATGAATGGTTTTTCAAAATTTTCTTGTCTTCTGTTTTTTCCTTATGCTTCTAGCACCCCTTTATTTTTATTCAACACCCCCAATTGCACCCGAGGCTACTATCTCCACCCGCCTGATTGTTCCAGACCCCCCAGAGGGTAATATTGGCCACTTTGGGAATCTCTGGTAGAGACCAGTAAACTATTTTCATTGAACAGAAAGTATACCAGCTTAAGTGAAGCACTGGGTTTGTGATGAGGAGTAGGGAGAATAAGATTAAAGCAATATTATGCTGGTGATTGTTATACCAATGGATATGATGGTGTTTCTGAAGGGAGTGGATATTCTGACTTTTTCTATGAGGTATGTATGAGCTGCTTTGTAAAAGGAGAGGTTAAAATTATAGAAGCAGCTAGGTGGTGTAGATAGGATAGAGCCCTCGTCCTGGAGTCAGGAGGACCTGAGTTCAAATCCAGCCTCAGATACTTACTAGCTGTGTGACCCTGGGCAAATTACTTAATCTCAATTGACTAAAAAATAAAATTAAAGGGGAAAGCAAGAAGCCTGAGGTATAGGAAGGATAGGAGGGAGTTTTAAAGAATGTGGCAAATGGTCAAAAGCAATCCTGGAGTTCCAATTTTAAGCATAGAGCCCAGAATAGAACTTCTGAGCATCCAGTTCACAGAGGGGCCAAAGATCGACCTTCAATAAGTACCCACGAAGGGAGAGTAGAGGAATGACTGAGAAAGAGTGCCAAGAAAAGGATGCGAAAAATGGGGGAAAATAGTGTCATGAAAGCCAAAAGAAGAGAGAGAATGTCAAGAAGGAAGCAACAGTAATTAGTGCTAAATGTTATAGATAGATTTAGGAGAATGAAAAATGAACTAAAGTCATTGGTTTGACAAGAAGGAGGTCATTGATGGTAGAGGAAAAAAGCTTCCATAAAATATTATGAGTAGGAACCAGATTTCAGAGGGTTAAAGAAAAAATAAGTGAGGAAATGGAAAAATCAGATATAGACCACTTGCTCAAGAAGCTTCCAGTGAAGAAGTTATTGAACCATTTCCACAACTGATCAAAAATCCCAAGAATGTCAAGGAAAATCAGTGAATAAGTTATATTAAGCACTCCCAGGTACCAAGCACTGTGCTAAGCAATGTGGATACCAGGAAAAAGCAAAAACAGTGCCTTCCCCCAAGGAGTTTACATTCTAATTTAGAGATATATATGTAGTCACATATAAGATTCAAAGTAGATGGAAGACAAACTCTAGTGGCTGGAGGGTGGGAGGAAGCAGTAAAGGCTTTGTACAGAAGGTGGCTATTAAGCTGAATCTTGAAAGAGTACATGGACTCTAAAATATGGGAGTTGCAGAGAGGAGTGATCCAAGCCTAGGAAATGCTCAGTACAAAGGCAGAGAGATTGGAAGTGGAGTATCCTATGACAGACAGCAAGCTAGCCTGGAGAATATGACAAACAAAGGGAGTAATGTGTGAAAAGACCAGAAAGACAGGATGGGGCTTCTAGGTCCTTGGCTGCGGCCTTTTGACTGAGTCCAAGTTTTACAGAACAAATCCTTTTATTAAGGGGATTTGTTCTGCAAAGTTTGGATTCAGTCCAAGGACTGCGCTTGAGGACCTAGAGGGCCACAAGGCCCTCTAGGTCACAGGTTCTCCTCCCTTTGGATAGGTTGTACAGAGCTTTAAATGCCAAAAAAGAATTCTATTTGATCCTAGGGAAACACAAGGGGAAGGGTATAAGGGAATCTGTATAATACTTAATATATGCCAGGCACTGTGCTAAGCACTTCACAAATATTATTTCATTTGATCCTCACAACTCTGGAAGTTAGGTGCTGTTATTATCCCCATTTTACAGTTGAGGAAACTGAGGCAGACAGAGGTTAAGTGACTTATGAAAGGTCACACAGCTAGTAAGTGTCTGAGGCCATATTTGTACTCTGGTCTTTCTGACCCCAGGCCCAGTGTTCAATCAATTGTGCCACCTAGCTACTTCACACAAAGACCACAATTATGTAAAGGATAGTAGCTGAACTCAGAATAAAAGCAATGACCTGTTTTCCACAGGAAAAACGATGAAACACCTCCCTCCTTTCTTGGAGATGAGAGGGGTCACAGTTCCTAAATATTGCATATTTGACAGAACTGGTCATCTTGTCATTTGGTTTTCCTTGACCTTTTTTTGAGTTGGTGGTGGTATTGGTAAATGATTGCAGTATAACAAACAAAAGGTATGAATGAATCATTTTTTAAAAAAATATTCAAAAAGAAAGTTAAATTAAGGCTGTCCCTTTGACTGGAATTTTTCATTCCTTACCTCTGCCTCATTATAGTCCCTCTCTCCCTTTAAAATGAAATTCAGACACAATCTTCTGTAGGAAGTCTTGCCTACTCCCTCAAGTATTAATCCTCCCAAACTACCTGTATTTAACTACTCTGTATATACTTGCATTTGCTTACTTCATATTTATTTTATATATGTCATACTTACCTGTGTCTCAAATAGAAAGTAAGCTCATTTCAAGTGGATATTGCTTCATTCTTCGCATGTGTATCCTCAATGTCTGGCACATAAGCACATAATAAATATTTTTTACTGGTTGATTAAAGGAAAGAAAATGCATAGAATCAAAAATAGCAACAAGATTAAGTAGAGGGGGTTTTTTTGTTTGTTTGGGGATTGGGGTTGTTTCTTTTCATTTTTTCCCTAAGATTAAAGATATCTGAGGACATTTACCAGGAGGAAATGGGCTAGTGGAGACATTAAGCACACTGGAAATTAATGAGTTTAGGATGAGAAGTAGGTCCCTCAGCAGTAGCAAAGGAATGGGGGACATAGGGAACAGATGGAATAGTTAACCTAAGAGAAGTAAGACACCTTCTCTTTCCCTACTATTTAAGCTTCTAGTGTTAATGATGATAAATTATGTTTTCTTCTAGAAAGTACCAGCAGGACACTTTGTGTCACCTAAGCGAGTATAATCAATAATATAGCCAGTTTAAAAGGGCTACTTTTTTTTTCTTCTATCTGCTATCCCAGGTGAAAATTGGCTTGTCTATTTGTTTTTTATTTTAAGAATTATAACCAACATTTTTATGTTGTTTTAGAGTTTCTAGGGCAAACACACATGCAACTCACTTATCAGACATTTCCACATAATGTGTAGGCCCTTAGGTACCCTTGGGAGGTTTTTCTCAAGTCTGTGGCTCATATCCACTAACCAGAAGATGTGGGAGACTCACTCTATGACACTACACAGAATGCAGTCACCAACTCCCTTACGAACACTAGGTTCGCCAAACACAAAGAACATTTTATTGATAGTTTGAAGAAAACAAAACAAATCTCCCGACAGAATTGATGAAAAATAAATACACTCTAATGAGCAGCTCTCTTCTCTGAGACCAGTACTGGACGTTTAGTCAATCAACAAGCATTTACCATGTGTTTAGAATGTGTAAGGATTGGTGCTAAGTGCTGGGAATACAAGAAAGGTAAAAAAAGGTAAAAACAAATTCCCTGCCCTCAAGAAGTTCACATTCTAAAAATTAAATGCATAAAGAAGACTTGAATCTAGGCCTTCTGTTTTCCAATTTAGACAACTGAACAGTAGTATTGGTCAAGTGACTGTTTCACTTCATTTGTGTTTTTGTGCGCACAGACACTAAAAAAACCTGGTTTTTGCTTTGTTTTGCTTTTCCTTAAATGGAAAATATATCATCCCTCTCCTCTGGGACTTGTATTTGCACTATTCTGCTCACTACCTGTGCTGACTAATCATCAAAAAGTTTCTAAGTCTTCTTATAACATTGTCTGGTTTTCCAAAAAAGATAGTGAAGTTCCAAAATGGAAGAAAGGAAGGGAAAGGGGAAGGAGAAGAGAAGAGGAGAGGAGAAGATAGGAGAGGAAAGGAAAGGACAGGAGAGAAAAGGAGAAGAGAGGAGAGGTAAGAAAAGAGGTAAGGAACATGTATTAAGCACTTAGGAAGAGAAAGAAAGAAGGGAGATTTATTAAATACTTAAAACGTGCCAGGCACTGTGCTAAGCACTAGGGATACAAATACAGACAAAAAGAAAGGCAGCCCATGCCCACAAACATTAAACATTCTAAATGCATGCATTTGTTTCAAAGTTTTTAACAGGTCATAAAAATGTTGGCCAGCATAAACCCAAGATGTTTGTGAGACTTTGCTTATTGTGCATATATATTAACAAAAGGAAGAGAGAGAGCATCATTATCAGTTTTATGAACTAAATGATTGGCTCAGAGAAAAAGAGCTAGACTGAAGGTCTGGAACCATTAGGAAACAACAGGAAATCTGTTGTTGGGCTTTATTCTGTAAAATTTGGATTCAGTCAAAAAGTCACACTTAAGGATCTAGAAGGCCACGTGGGATCTCAAGGCCACAGGTTCCTCACCCCTGATTTAGTTCCATTTGGAACTTTGTTATCTTTACTACTAATGGGTCTCATTTCTAGTAGATAGCTGTTGTTTGTTTTTGTTGATCCTTTGTCCCGGAAGAAGATCAATGCCATCAGGAGGGCGATGTCTTGACTTGCAAGTGAACAGTAGATAGCTACCCCATTAATAAATCCTGCACCTGATTTTGCTCAACCAGATGAAAATTCACCTAACTATGCTATGACTTAGGTCATAATTGTTCATCTCATCCATAATGGTATTGTATAATGAGAGATTCTGTCAAAGCCTGGGGAGAAAACCTGTGAGATGTGGGGATTCCTAGTTTAAAAAGATGAGAACCAGGAAAGGCCCAGTCTTGGAGTAAGCTCAGACAAACACCATTACTCTTTTCCCCTGGGATGAAGAGCATGCTGTATTTGAAAAGAAAAACATACTTTGGCAAAATGAGGCAAAGTTAGGGCAGCTCTACCAAGCTGAGGGAGAGGGACTTGAGTTTCCAGACTTGTCCAGATAGGCCATCTAGCTCAGTTCTTCCTAAAATTTTTCTAGTCCCTATCAGCATTTCTTAAACTGTGGGTTGCAACCTCATGTGGAGTAACGACCCACATCATGAGATGGATAATTGACATATCAGCCTACCTTGCTTGCTTGTACCACCTAGAGTTTACACCATCAAGTATTGTACTGGAAAATTTCAGTCCTACAGGAAATAAAAACTGTCCCTTCTGGGTAGATTTTTCATTAGCCAGAGCCGTGTTTTGTTGCTGTTATTGTTTTATTTTATTTTGTTGTGATTGCTGTGTCCCATCTTTAAGTAAAAGATGCTACAAATACATGATTTCCTACCTTTAGAAGTAAGGTTAAGTGATGGACAAGGTTTTTTTTACCTATTTTATAATGAAACTGTACAATGAAAATACAACTTCCATTTTAGAGACTCCCTTCCTGAAAGATATATAGCACACATAGCCTCTGTGCTTGGTCTCCTGACCTGTATTAGTCAGGTCCCCAAGGTAAGGCTACCAGTTCCCTCAGAATTTGAGGGGTATCTCTAAGGAGTAGAAAATGTCTCTTCTAAAATATTAGTGTTCATAAGCTCCCATCTGGATTTCTCTCCCCATTAAAATCAATTGTATAACACAAAAAGATTGAGAACCCCTACTTTAGAGTCAGACTTCCTACTTCATAGTACTTTCCATTTAGAAGACATTTGCCAAGAAGTATTAGAAAATGGACATGAGTGCCTGATAATTTCTCCAACTCTTTCAATGAGACCCTTAAAATAAAGGATATAATCTCAGAGAGAATCTCCTGAATGGAGAGTAGGAAGAAGAAAGATAAAACATTGTTCTCATATTCCCAGATAGATAAAATAGTGGATTCTAGAAACCATAAGATTTTGACCAATAATCCAGGGTTATTCTAGAAGGGGTTATTTGTGAGCACTTAAGAAAAAATGCTGAGATTATTAGGACACAGAATCACTTCCCAAAGAGCAAGTTATGCAAAAATAACTCCAATTATTTTGTTGTTGTTTTCTAGAGGATCAGTTGGCTGTTTATTTTTTAATTGCCTGCTAGAGCTGAACAGTGCTACAGATATGATATATTAATATTAGCAACCGATTTGACAGAATCTCTCATTATGCAATACCATTATGCATGAGATAAACAATTGTGACCTAAGTCATAGCATAGTTAGGTGAATTTTCACGTAGTTGAGCAAAATCAGGTCCAGGACTTAGTAGGATAGCTATCTACTGTTCACTTGCAAGTCAAGACATCACCCTCCTGATGGCATTGATCCTCTTCCAGGACAAAGGTTCCATGATAACAAACAAACAGACAGCAACAGCTTTCTACCAGAAGTGAGGCCCATTAGTAATAAGGATAATAAAGTTCCAAAATGGAAATAAATCAGGAGTGGGGAACCTGTAGCTTTCAGATCTGTATAGGTAAATAAGGTGGAACTTGTTTTTTTACTGTTTCTTCTTTTGGAGCACTTATTTTATCAAGTGCCCTTGATGAGTCCGGCCTTTGTTTGTCTGATTGAATCAAGAGTCTTTGATGACCTGCTTACCTCAAGGGAAAGCCTAGTTTACCTGGGTTTGAGTCACATGTTTGTGAAGCTTTTAGGTCACATGGGTTTGAGTTGCATGTTGTGGTGTCCTTTGACCCTGAACAGGGTATATAAACTCAGAGGTTGGCATTTCCCTTTGGGGCTCTCACTCACTGGAGGAGTGTTGGTGTGGAGACTCTGGGTAGCTGCTGGAGAACCCCCCCCCCGCCCCTCTTTGAAGAAACCCAGATGTTGATGCTTCCCTGGTAACTATGTAATCCTATGGATAGACTGGTTTGTGTTGTTTGCTCTATTGATATTGTCTCTGTTTGTAATTTCTATTTGTGTTTGCTCTGAAGTTCAGGGTGCTGGTTTTCCCCCCTGAAACAAGTGAATGATATATGTATGTTTGATTAAAGTGACATTGTTAAACCCTTAAAGTTGCTTTCCTTAGAAAAACGGATCAAAGAAGCTATGCGGGTAACCCTGTGTGCTGGTGCTGTTGGTCTTACACAACCACAGTAGTGGCAAGCCACAATGTTGTTACAAGATCCCATGTGGCCTTCTAGATCCTAAAGTGTGGTCTTTTGACTGAATCCAAATTTTACAGAACAAATCCTTTTAATGAGTCATTAAACTCTATTCTCAAAGCTTAACACTTTTAATAATGACTTGGATAAAGATATTAAAAGTATATTTATCACATAAAAACAAAGCTGAGATTTTTTTATCAAAAGACTAAATTGAGGAGGAAGTGCTGGTTTGCATTGACAGAAAGTGTCCTCATTTGGAGTTCCAGTGAAATCATTGGTCTGCTCTTATCTCCTGTTGTTCAGGCCTTATTTCAACCCAATTAGGCATTAAGTTCCTTGTAGGCCAGGAGCACATCTTCTTTCATCTTTGATTCCCCTCAGTGCCAAAACTGGCAACTGCACATGCTACATAATCAATATATATTTTTGAATGAAGCTTAATCCAAAGAGGACAGCATAATGAAAAGGTAATATCCAAAATGTAAACTCCTCCCATGAAAGAAAAGTCTAGTGAGAATCTGTGAAGGACACAAGCCAAAATCATCTGTGAACCCATTATGGGCATTCTTACTAGTATTGTCGTCCTGATCAAAGTTGTATCTGAAGTTGAAGCTGTTAGGATTGTCTTTCTCCTTCTCTTAGTATGCTAAAATAAAAGGGTAATACTTAGGGACAAATGGAACATTTCCTTCAAGGAATCTTCATAAAACAACTCAAGTTAGAATTTTCTGTAAATTACATTCTTCCAGTGTGAAATATCTTCTGCTAATTTAACACTTTGGTAAGTATTTCACAAACCATTTGCATAGGACCATAAATTTAGAGCTGAAAGCAACTGCCAAATAGGTTAAGATTCATCCAGTATAAGCCCCTCATTTCACAAATAGGAAAATGAAGTTCAGAAAAGAGAAGTGACTGCCCAAGGTTACAAAAGTTATGTGACACAACCTCAATTTGAACCCAGGATTTCTTTTGTCATCATTATTATTTATTTAGTATTTTATTTTTGCCCAATTACATGTAAAAACAATTTTTGAACCCAGGATTTCTCATTCTAAACACAGCAGTCTTTCTACTCTACCATGAGATGTGGAGGTGGGGCAGAGAGGAGAGACAGAGATCCACCGGGAAGTGACAGCAATATTTAATGAAAAATAAGGCATAAATTAAACATCATCCAACAACATGTTGTACATTCAAACTCAGGTGTTTCTTTAGAAAAAAATGCTTTTTAAAATAAAGGTATAGGTGGAAGGCTATCATTCAAGCTGGAAAAAAAGTCGTCTTTTTCACAACTTCATAGAGTAGGATACTGAGCAAATAACTCAAGACAAATATGGTACTCCTGTCTCTCATATCTTGTTATTTGGCTTCCCTGGGACAGAGTAAGCTATGAATAAATGTTTGTTGTCTGACTTAATGCCTGTTCCTTATAAGGTTTCCTACACATGGCACAAATTGGAAAATTCAGAATGTCTGGGATCCATAGTAATGACCTCTCTGCTGCCTCAATTTACTTATTAGTAAGTACACAAATAATTTTATAAGGACAATCAGATTAAAAACCCGAAAAAAATCATAATATTTAGAGCTAAAACAAAGGTTAGACATCATTTAATACAGCCTTTTGATTTTGCAAATGAGAAAAAATGAAGTTAAGAGGAGTGGAATAGGTTTCCTAAGGTCACACATAGGGATGAAGGTTTGTTGTTGTTGTTTTAAGGGACAAAAACTATAGAGAAGTTTTCGATTTTTTTGTGAGGCAATCAAAAAACTAACATCCTACTCATATCATATGCACTGTAATTGATTAGTGTTTCAAGACATTGTTTTCCTGCTTGGAGGCAACATTTCTTTTTTTAAAAATGAGTCTATTAGCAGCACATACACTATAGCCCTTGAGCATCCTTGTAAATTGCTTATCCATTGATCAGTCACTGGAAAGTGCACCTTCGTAGAGCACACCTCAGTTTTGCATGGAGGTACCTTGGCCTTAGCTGTAAATGCCACGTATAATATTGATACTTGAAACAACAAAGCATGTGGCTGCCCTGAGACTACATCTGACTGCCCTAGTCTTCCTTTCAAACTCTAGGGTGCCTATCAATGACCCCTGTGGGCTAAATTATGCCATCTGCCACAAAACCACTTGATAAGCCATTCAAAAATTTCCCAAGTGAATTTGTTTTATTTTGTTTTGGAGGAGGAAGGTAGAATTTCAGGAATTGATTGTGGCCAAGTACAAGGCACAGCTTGTCTTCTCACAGATGTCATTTTTGCTTCCGTGAATGATTTCAAAAAGATCTTCACGCATGCATGCACACACACACACACACACACACACACACACACACACCCCTGATGCCTGATGCTTTCAGTTGTCTGACATCTTAATGCCTGGATACTAACCTAGATAGATCAAGTAGGCAGTGCAAGTTATCAAAGAAAACTTGCTAAAGAATAGGGTCTCTGTGCCTGAAACTGAAATATATATATATATGTATGTATGTATGTATGTATATGTATATGTATATATGTATATGCATACATATATGTGTGTGTATATATACATACATATATATGTGTGTATATGTGTGTGTGTATATACATACACACACATAGAGAGTATATGTTTCTATTTATATGTGCATACACATGTACATACGTATGTATGTGTGTGTGTGTATGAATGTGTGTGTGTGTGTTTTATTGGGATACAGTTGATCACAAACCAACCACATTTAATTGATTTTGCTGTACCTGAGGTTGATATTTGCTGTCATACAGCATTAAGTCAAGGGCCATTCCTTGCCACAGCACCTTGTCAGCTCTATTTCAAAATGTCTTGGTACATTACCTTGGAAGGTTTCTATGAGGGTTGGCTGCCACTGTGTCTATGAGTAATGTGGCAGAAATCACAGTGTGATGCCCATTGTCAGGTTGAGAATTAAGAGGAAAGGCATACACCATGTTTTTGATTATTTAAATTAAAAAAAAGAAACCTGAGAGAAAAGATAGCATAAGAAGAGGAGGAATGAGCATTTATTAAATAACTACCGTGTGCCAGGTACAGTGCTAGGCACTTTACAAATATCTCAATTGAATCTCATAACAACTCTGCAAGGTGGTTACCATTAAGATTCCTATTTTTCAGTTGAGAAACCTGAGGCATACAGAAGTTTAGTGACTTGTCCAGGGTCTTATAGCTATAAATATCTGAGTTCAGTTTTGAACTAGGGAAGATGAGTCTTACTAACTCCAGGCATATCATGGTATCCATTTAATCACCAAATAGCATGGTAGATAGCCAAGCTCAGAATCAGAAAAGCCTAGATTCATGAGATCCTGCTTCTGAGGTATATGCATATGTATATGTATGATATCTATACATACAGAGTATGTGTATATGTGCATGTGTGTGTCAGTATACTGACTCTTTTGCCCTGGCCAAGTCACTTAAACTCTCAATTGCCCAGATAAATTTCTTAAGACTATAAGTTACAGATGATTTTTTTTTTCCTATCATCTTTTTTTTTTGAGGGTGTCTTTTATTTTTTTTTATTTTTTTATTTTTTTAAATTTATTTATTTAACATATTTGGTTTTCAGCACTGATTTTCACAACAGTTTGAATTACAAATTTTCTCCCCATTTCTACCCTCCCCCCCACTCCAAGATGGCATATATTCTGGTTGCCCTGTTCCCCAGTCAGCCCTCCCCTCTATCACCCCCCTCCCCTCTCATCCCCTTTTCCCTTCCTTTCTTGTAGGGCAAGATAAATTTCTACGCCCCATTGCCTGTGTATCTTATTTTTTAGTTGCATGCAAAAACTTTTTTTTTTGTTTTTGAACATCTGTTTTTAAAACTTTGAGTTCCAAATTCTCTCCCCTCTTCCCTTCCCACCCACCCTCCCTAAGAAGTCGAGCACTTCAACTTAGGCCACGCATGTATCATTATGTATAACCCTTCCACAATACTCATGTTGTGAAAGGCTAACTACATTTTGCTCCTTCCCAACCCATCCCGCTTTATTGAATTTTCTCCCTTGACCCTGTCCCCTTTCCAAAGTGTTTGTTTTGATTACCTCCACCCCCATCTGCCCTCCCCTCCATCATCCCCCCCCCCTTTATTTTTTTTTATCTTCCTCCCTCTTCTTTCCTGTGGGGTAAGATACTCAACTGAGTATGTATGGTATTCCCTCCTCAGGCCAAATCTGATGAGAGCAAGGTTCACTCATTCCCCCCTCACCTGCCCTCTCCCCTCCTCCCACAGAACTGCTTCCTCTTGCCACCTTTATGCGAGATAATCCACCCCATTCTATCTCTCCCTATCTCCCTCTCTCAGTATGTTGCTCTTTCATCCCTTAATTTGATTTTATTTCTTTTAGATATCTTCCCTTCATCTTCAACTCACCCTGTGTCTGCTCTCTCTCTTTTACATATATATATATATATATTATATATATACATATATAAAAACACACACACATATATATATGCCTACATACACATGCATACATATATACACCTAGATACATACATACATACACATTCACTTACATATATGCATAAACATATATATATATATGCATACTCCCTTCAACCACCCCAACACTGAGGTCTCATGAATCATACACATCATCCTTCCATGTAGGAATGCAAACAAAACAGTTCAACTTTAGTAAGTCCCTTGCAATTTCCGCCTCCCGATTACCTTTTCATGCCTCTCCCGATTCCTGTGTTTGAAAGTCAAATCCTCCATTCAGTTCTGGTCTTTTCACTGAGAAAGCCTGAAAGTCCTCCACTTTATTGAAAGTCCATATTTTGCCTTGGAGCACGACACTCAGTCCTGCTGGGTAGGTGATTCTAGGTTTTAATCCTAGCTCCATTGACCTCCGGAATATCGCATTCCAAGCCCTTCGATCTCTTAATGTAGAAGCTGCCAGATCTTGAGTTATTCTGATTGGGTTTCCACAATACTCAAATTGTTTCTTTCTGGCTGCTTGCAGTATTTTCTCCTTGATCTGGGAGCTCTGGAATTTGGTGACAATATTCCTAGGAGATTTCTTTTTGGGATCTATTTGAGGAGGTGATCGATGGATTCTTTCAATTTCTATTTTGCCCTGTGGCTCTAGAATATCAGGGCTGTTCTCCTTGAGAATTTCTTGAAAGATGGTATCTAGGCTCTTTTTTTGATCATGGTTTTCAGGCAGTCCAATAATTTTTAAATTATCTCTCCTGGATCTATTTTCCAGGTCAGTGGTTTTTCCAAGGATATGTTTCACATTGTCTTCCATTTTTTCATTCCTTTGGTTCTGTTTTATAATATCCTGATTTCTCATAAAATCACTAGCTTCCACTTGCTCCAATCTAATTTTTAAAGTACTATTTTCTTCAGTGGTCTTTTGGACCTCCTTTTCCATTTGGCTAATTCTGCCTTTCAAGGCATTCTTCTCCTCATTGGCTTTTTGGAGCTCTTTTCCCATTTGAGTTAGCCTGTTTTTTAAGGTGTTGTTTTCTTCAGTGTATTTTTCAGTATTTTTTTGGGTCTCCTTTAGCAAGTCATTGACTTGTTTTTCATGGTTTTCTCGCATCCTTCTCATTTCTCTTCCCAATTTTTCCTCTACTTCTCTAACTTGCTTTTCCAACTCCTTTTTGAGCTCTTCTATGGCCTGGGACCAGTTCCTGTTTTTCTTGGAGGTTTCTGTTGTAGGCTTTTTGACTTTATTAATTTCTTCTGTCTGTATGTTTTGGTCTTCTTTGTCACCAAAGAAAGAATGCAAAGTCTGAGACTGAATCTCGGTGCTCGGTTTTCGCTGCCTGGCCATATTCCCAGCCAACTAACTTGACCCTTGAGTTTTTCAGTGGGGTACGACTGCTTGTAGATTACAGAGTTCTATGTTCCATGTTTGGGGGGGAGGTGCCAGCTCTGCCACACCAGCACTGCTCGTTCCCCAAGAACCCCCAACCTGGACTGGGCTTAGATCTTCAGCAGGCTGTGCACCCCTGCTCTGATCCGCCACTTAATTCCTCCCACCAGGTGGGCCTGGAGCCAGAAGTAACAACAGCTGTAGCTGCCCCACCTCCGCTGCCCCCGGGGCTGGAAGCCGAACCGTGAACTCCTTCCACTCCCGCTTTTCCCACTAACCTTCTCAGCAGTCTTTGGTGTTTGTGGGTTGAGAAGTCTCGTAACTGCCGCAGCTCACTGAATCAGGGCGCTAGGGCCCCCTCCGCCCGGCCTCCGGTCCGGATGGTCCACACCGCTCAGGCTGTGCTCTGCTCCACTCCATTCCCACCTCCCAGCTCCCAGCTCTGAGCTCCGTGTGGGATAGACCTCACCCAGAGACCATCCAGGCCGTCCTGGGCTGGAGGCCCACCTCCCTCCGCTGCCCCGTGGGCTCCGCCGCTCCAGAATCGGCTCAGAGCCGCTCCCCGTAAGTTTCTGAAGGGCCTCGGCAGGGAGCTCACATTATTCCCCGCCCACCAGCCGCCATCCTGGCCCAGCCCCCAAGTTACAGATGATTTGCTGATCTGTATCCATGGTTAGAGTTTCTCACTGGTGAATTGTTGGTTTAGCCTACGACCTACCCAATAAACAAAAACTGGTGTAAAAACTTCTCCTGGAGGAAACAATGCAGGTACTCTTTAGAGGATCTTTATAGAGCATGTATGCATTGATGAAGTATAATAGCACCCTCAATAATTACAGTTCATATTTTAGAACTCTGTGAGGCAGAAAGGGCAAATAGTTTTATCTTCATTTTGCAGATGACAAAACTGAGGATAATAATTCATGGGACCTTGATCTCATGACTTGTAAGTATTGGGGCTAGTACCTACAGCAACATATAGCAACAGACTTCTAGTACAGGGTTCTTTTTCCCATGCAATAACACTACTGATTCTCTAGAATAAAATGCAGATCCTGAAGGTGTTCATGAAATATATTTGAATCCCAAGGACACTGACTCAAGGACTAAGAATGCTGACCATCTTGCTTCTCTTTCCGATTTTGCTTGGCTGTTAAGAAAAATGTCAGCATTTTACTCACCATTGCAGATTTAATTCTAACAGACCCTTTATACCATGTATTTGTATATGATTAATTTGCCTTTATTTCTGAAATTTTAGAAATGAAGATTTGTTTTATAAAAACGAAATTGGCACTGATCTTCCAGACGCTTTGAATGGGACTGGAAATTATTTTCTTGCAAACCTATTTCAATTTAAGAAAAATAATGAAATATACATTTGGAAAGAAGCAGGAGAGAACAATGGTTCCATTAGGGGAAAGTATGGAGCAAGGACTCTTAGGAAATAAACTGAACTAAACCGGTAGGTTTTTGGTTTGTTTGTTTAGCTACTTTTTTCTTCATAGATTTATAACACTGATGAATAAAAGAAACAGAATAGCTATTTTTTATGTCATTGGACCTAGTAGGGGAAAAATGGAATTCTGTAGTGACTCAGGTGGCCTATTAATATAAACAAAGACTGAGAAATATCAATTTAGGCATTTGGTCAAAGAGGCAAATCTAGAAGTGATGTGTGTACCAGCTGGTGTGTTGTTTAGAGAGTTTTGTTTGAATCTTATTTTGAAACAGAAAAACTTGGCAGTCAGTATTGTCCCTATTCTGATAAACAGTGGGTCTCAGGTTCCTTATCTGTGGAAAGGTGAAAGGAATAGATGGATGATCTCTGGGACCAAGAGAAATTAAGATGGAGAGCTGGACTAGGTTAAATATACACAAAGGAGATCCATGTTGGAGGTGAAAACACTTTGAGGATATTCAGGCATCAATTCTCCCATCTGAAGGATAAAAAAAGGCTGGTGAAAAATATAGGCTGTATTGTTATAACCAAAAAAGCTACTATCATTTCAGTAAATATAAATATCAGTAACTATAAATTCATATGTATGCTTTTCCATGTATATGTACTCGAGGGCATCCTTAATGAAAGGAAACAGATATTACCAAATGAGAGCCCACAGTAGTCCAAGGTTTAACCATTATGCAATTGCTGAAAAAAATGTAGACAAAATTAAAATCCCACCATACTTATTTCTCTTAATTAAAAAAAAAACATTTGATTCAGTACAGCACAATGCCACCTAAAAAGGCTCTCTCAAGCAAGGTGTTTTCCATGCATATATCAAAATTAGATTTCTTGAAGAATATAGTAACAGACCTAACTTGGTTTAATGATCTTCTAATTATTAAGATCAAGTGGAAACTAAACAATGGACATATATTTGCCAAAGGTGTTCACCACTGTCATGGAGAAGGTCTGTTTATGAGTCAAAGTTAAATGAGTCTTTATAGATCAGCAATTGTTAACCTAGGATCAATTGATATATAGATGGATAGATCACATACACATATTCACAGATAATATTTAAGTATATATACATGGAATATACATGTAGTGTATACATAGATACATATGTATAAATAACTTTTAAAAATATAATTAGTTCTTTTTTTAAGCCTAATAATTTTATTTTATGCATTAAAAAATTATTCTGAAAAGGGGTCCCGTGGCTTCAGACTGTCAAAGGGGTCTGTGAGACAAAAAGGTTGAGAACACCTGTTATAGATAGTGAGGTCCTCCAAAAGTTCCTGTTTGTTCATGACAACATTGTGATTTCATCAAACCCTAAAGGCTACAGAGCCTTCTATAAATGATAATCATAAGTATTCAAAAGACTTTGCCCTAAGCATTCACAGAGGAAAAGGCAAGTAAATGGAGGATGCTTATCATCTCAGCCAGGAGTTCCCAAACTTTTTCAGTCCCCATATCCCCTGACTTTCAGTAAACTCCCACTCCAAATGAAATAAAATAATTTCTAGATTTACAGAGAATATTCACATAAAAATAGATTAATTTTTCTTAAAGAAACATTACTGTCTTGACAAACTTCTTGTAGCCCCTCCAGTTACATTATCTCAAGGATGGAAACCCCTGGTCTAGGTTTATAGTCAGTGGAATAGACAACATAGGACTCAATAAATATCTGTTGACTTTGTTTGATTTCATGAAAAAAGCCTTTTTACATCATATTTTGGACCATCAGTCTAGAGCTGGAAGAAATTTAGAGAACATCCAGTCATTTTTTTTTCATTTTATAGATGAGAAAAAAGAGGCCTAAAGAGTTTAAATGATGTTCTAGGTCACATGGGTAGCTGGGATTTGAACCAAGGAGCTATTACTCCATGTTTAGGACCTTTTCTACCATACTGTGGTTTAGGATATTCTTATAAAGAAGGAATGTTACGAGAGAAAAAATTTGGGGGGGGAACTTCGAAATTTGGCACATGCCAATAAACAAAGAAACTTAAACTCAAGAAGGATAGCCTATATTTAATGTTTTCCTTTCTATCTAGATCTTCCATATTATCTCTGAGCAGTAAATGAAGCTAGGTATGTTGATCATTGGAGTAGATAGGGATTCTAGAATCAGCCATTCCTTACCATATGGATCTTGGTCATACATTGCAAACAGACAACAAACTGGGTCCAGATTTCACCAGAAGGACTAGAACAAGCTAGATTGCTTGGGGGAAATTGTAAAAGACCTATTTAACATCACCACCACTACCAAGCCAAGCTTTTTGATGAAACAAAGGACCATCTTTCTTACACCATTTATCCTCCCAGTAGAAATGTAGCTGTGAGAGAAGGAACATTAAAATTTCCAAATATTTAAGGGTAAGTAAGGATCACCAAGGGGCAAATGGAGAGTCATGTGGTACTTATGAGTAAGCCACAGCATATTAAAAAATAAGGAATTATACTAGAGAAGCAGCGTGAAGGTTGACATCAAAGAAAAAGTATGACCTGGGTAAAAGACAATTCATCATGTCATGTGACAAATGGATAACAACAATTGGTCAACCCATATGGTATCTAAGTAATGTCAAGAAAATGCAAGGAAGGACCCTAGAAAGAAGAATCTCCCCCTTGCAATGGAATTGTGGGAGGATGTATAAGAGAGTCAAAGAAGATGGACAGGGATAGAGGAGTTCCAATATGTCCTGAAAGACTGTCCCACCTTAATAAGATCCATTGGAGAATTGGTATATTCTTCTTACAATGTGTTATGACTTCAAGTAATGGAATTTCACCATCTCTGAGGAACTATAGTTGTAGGCTGTCCAATGGGAAATTGAGAAAGAAATGGTGAGAGTGAATAAACTGCAACACATTGTGAACAGAGGGTTATGCAGAAGCTGAATAAAAAATTTCATCAGATGCTGAGTGAAATGGGCAGAACCAAGAGAACATTGTACACAGTAACAACCATATTGTGCAATGATTGACTCTAATAGACAATTATTCTTGGTAACGCAAGGATCTAAGACAACTCCAAAAGACTCATGGTGGAAAATGCTATACACATCCAGAAATAGAATTTTGGAGTCTGAATGAGGATGGAAGCATACTATTTGCTCTCCTCTTCTTTTTTGCTTTGTTTCTTCTTTCTTTTGGTTCCTCTCATTAGTCCTAATTCTTCTTTACATCATGACTAATACGAAAATGTGTTTAATATGAATGCATAAGTAGAGCCTATATCAGATTGCATGCCATCTTGGGGAGGGGGGGAAATTTGAAACTCCAAATCTTATGGAAGTGAATATTGAAAACTAAAAATAAATACATTTTTAAAATATTTCATCAGAAATATATACAACTGGAAAGGGAGGTAGATGGTTCATATTGTGAAGGTGGGAAATAACTGATTAACAACCCACATGCTCCATTTGGAGTTATGCAATTTCAAGAGATCTAGAAAAAGCCCTGAAGCACACTGGGCAGTCCCTCTGAAGGTTAATATAGGACCTTTCCTCCAAAGAAGTAAAGAGGAAATGGCACCAATAACCTAGACCAAAATTACTCTTTCCAATGCCCGTGGAAAAATGTCAATGCTAGGCATTAAACCCTGTGCTATACCTGCAAGGACATCAGCATGCTTGTTCTCCTTTACTTCTCATCAGTATAACCTTGATCTTATCAGATAACTGGACAACTTCAGCAACAAAATATACCACAATGATTAAGCACTTAGCACAATGACTGGCACATAGTAGGTGCTTAATAAATGTTTATTGATTAAGTAGAATTTATTGATCACTTAGTATGTGGTGAACACTTGCTTAGAGCTGTGATGAAACAAGAGAATTGAGATATAGGATGAGGCCAAGAGGATATTAAATTCTTCTCTGTTTAACTCAGCAGTTCTTAATCTTTTTTGTTCTCATGGACTTGTTTGGCAATGAAACTTATGGATTCCTTCGATTAGGCATAGGAGACCTGGGAGTGGTAGCAACCCCCAGAACACTATGCTTATTTCTAGCCCAGACCTTACAGTAAACAATTGGGGAAGCAACTCCTTTGGAAAAGGGACTACTCATTCCCACCAATTGCCAATACACTGCCCCACACAAGACATGCAAGAAGCTCCACTGAACCTTTAAGAACCTGCTGAACGAGAGGCAGTAGGGTGCATTTGCCAAGAATATCAAACTACCACCTTCACTTTGACCACGATTTTCCCTCAGATTCTGATGGGTACCGCTCAATTCTCTGAACCAAAGATCCTTGAGACTGACAATGCTGTCAGCCTGGAGCTCTCAGCCATCATCCTGGGAAGCAACGTCCTGGTGACTGCTTCTGCAGGTACTACAGCCACCCCTGCTGAAGACTAAGAAAAGAATGCTCTTACACCAGAGTACTTGACACTATCAAATTGTTCAGCATCGAAAGTTAACGTCATCTTTATCAGTGGAAATGACATTAAAGAAGAGGCATTATCATCTACTTTGCTACTTCTCCCTAAGGACCAAATGTACGCCCCATTCTTATGACAACAAAAAAGCTGCTGCAATATCAGTAATTACAAATCTATATGCATACTTTTCCATCTATATGAAAATTTTATTGAAATAATCTACAAAGTACTCGAAGGTTTCCTTAATGAGAACATTAGAAAGAAACAGATAGATATTACCAAATGAGAGTCCACAATAATATATACATAATAAATAATATATAAATAATATATATAAATATAAATAAAATAAATAATAAATAATATAATAAATAATAAATAAATAATAAATAAAAATAATAATAAATAAACCAAGTTTTAACCATTATTCAATTGTTGAAAAAAATGTAGATGACATAAAATCCCACTGTGCTTACTTTTTTGTTGATTTTTAAAAAACATTTGATTTGGTAAAGCAAAATGCCACCTAAAAAGGCTCTCTCTGACAAAGTGTTTTCCATGCATATGTCAAAATTACACAAGATATCTTGAAGAATACAACAATAGAGCCAACTTGGTTCAATGATCTTCTAATTATAAATATCAAGTGAACATTAAACAATGGACATATGTTTGACAAAGTTATTCACCATTCCATGGAGAAGATCTGTTTGAGAGTCAAAGTCAAATGAGTCTTTATAGATCAGCAATTCTTAACCTGGGGCCAGTTAACATACCAATAGATCATACACATGATACACACACACATTCACATGTAACTTCTATGTGTTGTCTCCCTTATTAGAATGGGAGCTAATGAAGAGCAGGCAATGTCTTATTTTTCTATTTGTATCCCCAGCACTTAGGAGTTAATAAATACTTTATCTGCTCATTAATTCTCATAATAATGTTTTTCAACATGTAAAATAAATGTATAAGATTACAAAGGAAACCAATTATATTGAAATGTAGATATCAAAATATTTTTTCAAAATATATTCACAGAAGCCTGGTGAAGAGCCTCTTATCTAACTAAATAAGACAACAGACATGAAACATTAGGAGAACTGATTGAAATAGTAAATAATTAGATTCTGTGGGATATAGTATAAGCGCCAGAGGAGTTCAAGGAAGAAAACTACAGGAAGCTGCTTAGTACATTTTTATAAGGATCATTTGACGTAATAAATAAAACTATAAACAGTAGTAGACTGGAAAGAGCCTTCATTCTGGAGTCTTAGGACTTAGGTTCAAAACTCACCTTTGATACTGACAATGTGGTGTTGGGCAAGTTGCTTAACTTCTCTGGGTCTCTATTTCTTCATTTGTAAAATGAAAGGGTTTAACTAGATGTCCTTTGATATCTCTTCTAGCTCCAAATCTATTATTCCATGATGGTAAGTTTAAATAATCTCTTTTAATCCAAAATTCTCTTTTCTTGATAACAAGAGAAATAAGTGCCAAGTAGATTGGGGTCAGAAGTGGAGGGGGCCCAATGTCTTAAGATGGTATAGAGGTGACCTTGTGCTCTGAGGGGCTGTGTCAGCAGAGCTCTGCTTGGTTCTACAATGCTAGAAAAGCTCTCAATATGTTTCTGGCACAGAATATGCCTTCTTGGAAAGAATCACCCTAGCTAAGTGAGGAAAAACTCATAATCAGTTGGCTATCTACTTAGTAATGAACTTTGGCCCTGGCAAGCCATGAAACTAGGGAATATACTACATGGCCATTAGTCTTTGGGGGGGAGCTCCTTCTGCTTCTGCTGTAATAGTGACAGTGAGGTAGAAAAAGGAGCAGAGAGTGCAAACTCTCAAAGTTATTAGTCCTTCTATAAACATTAGCAGAATTGTCAGTACTTCAAAAGTGAGCTCCTTGTCCAATGGTGCAAATGAATAGAAATATTGCTAGAAAAACAAAGCTACATCAACTATGATATCCCTGTATGTATAACATCAGAAGGAAAGATAATGTTGCAATTAAATGGAGAGATAAATAAGGGAGTGGAGCTGGTTATTTGCATCCAAACACATCAAGAAACCTAATTTCATTGGACAATTTGTCATCTTTTATTACACTACTCATATTGGTTATTTGTAGAAAGACTGCGTGGATCATAGTTATGGTTTATACATACCAATATTTGCTACAGAGCATGAAGAGTTAAATTCTACAATGAACTCATCAAGAACATTCAAATTAAATCAATATATGCTTCAATACAAAATATGTGACTTCAATACAAAAATGAGAATATGTAAGGTTAGTAAAAAGTACATTTAAAAATATGGTTCAAAAATTAGGAATATGAAAGCTCAAAGATTTCTACAGGATCCTCACACCTATATAAAATGAATACCATATTAGAGGAAAGATTGAGAAAGTGCTAGACATTATGGGTACCATGTAACATCACAAACAATGAAATTGATCATACTGTAACAGATAGAAAATTACTCCCTACTAATGTAGGGAATTACCTGTGTATAGTCAGACTACAGCTTACAAAATCTACTTCCACCACCTGTTAGGGCAGGGAACAAAATAATAACAGAGCAAACATAATTTTTTTTAAATTTTTTAATTTGGCATGCAATAGAAATTTCAACCTGACCTGTCTAAACAAGTATTTGACCATTCAAAATATAAAATGAAGGGAGAAATAACCAGTAGTGATTACAATTTTATACAACTGATTAATAATAATTGCAATAAGAAGGGTACGAAAAAATCCTTAAATGTTCATTAGTTGCAAACACTCAACTTACTTGATAATTAGAGAGATATGGAAACTGAGAGCAATAATTATAGCTTAGAATATAAACTTAGTGATAAAAATTTTGGAAAGGAATGATAAAAGACTATTGGTAGCATAGCCTCATAAGACACTTAGAAGCAATTAAAGGAGGAGAAAATATTATAAACAGAGCTTGGAAAGACTCACAACTAAGGAAATCTTCCCTTAACTACATCCCTTCAAACTAGCCTATATGTTTTCCTCTTTTTCACAGCCCAGATCTTAGCAAAAGTAGTTTATATTCATTTCAAATTCCTCTCCTCTCACTTCTCAACAATGCATATGGCTTCTTGCCTCATCATTCAACTGAAATTGCTCTCACAAAAGTTAATAGTGATCTCTTTAGTTGCCTAATCTAATGCGCTTGAGTGTTTTAATCTTTCTTGACCTTTAAGCACAGTTTTGTTGTTGATTATAAACTCCCCCTTAATACTCTTTCCTCCCTCAGGTTTCATGACTCTTGGTTCTCTTCCTATGATCTGGCCTATGAAAACTGAAGAGTCTCCTTTGCTAATTTGTTATCTATGCCCATCCCCTAAATTTGGATGTACACCAACACTCTGTCTTGATCCCTATTCTCTCTCTACAACTTCTTTTCAAGTGATCTCAACAACTCCCATGGATTCAATTATTATCTTTCTTCAAATAACTTCTCAATCTATACATCCAACCTTAGTCTCTCTCCTGAGCTTTTGTCCTTCATCTCCAACTGCTTACTAGCTATTTCCAACACAATATCTTACAGGCATCCAGAACTCCACATGTCCACAATGAAATTCATTATGATCCACCCCAAACCAACCCTCTTCCTTGCTTTTCTATCATCAACCAAAAATTATTGTCAAGTGACTTAGCTCTGGAAAACAAGGTGTCTCCTAATATCTTGACAGCACCTTATGCCATTTGTTGTGCTACATGCTAGGTAAATAAATATAATTAAAACTGTCATGGTTACAACCATCTGAGAGTCATTCTCAACTCTTACTCATTTTCTTTAGCCCCAGAGTAATCCTCAACTCTTCATTGCCCTTCACACTCTATATTGAGATAGGTACCAAGTCCTATCAATTCTATTTATACATTTTTTCATGTGCCTCCTTATCTCCATTCACATGGCTACCAAAAGTTCAGGTCATCACCTTCTCTTGGCTGCACTATTGCCATCACCTTCTAATTGATCTTCCTGCCCCAATGATTTATAATGTTGCAATTGAAAGAATGCTGGATTCAGAGTCAAAAATTCTGGGTTCAAATCCTGTCCCTTCTATTTACTACATCAGTGAGCTTAGGAAAGTTACTTGACCTCTGGTCCATAGTTTCCACATCTATAAAATGAGAAGATTGTCTAAAATGTCTTGTAAAGACATTCTAACATGAAATCTATAATTCCATGATTCTATGTCTATTCTGTTTCCAAGGTATCCTCCAAAGAATTGACATTGTCACTCCCCTACTCAAGAACTACCAGGGCCTCCTTATTGCCTTTAGGATAAAAATACAATCTACTTGTCATTTCAGTTCTTTTTACAGTCTGGCTCCGGTCTACTTTTTCAGACACATTATGCCTTATTTCCTTCATACATTCTATTGTCTGGGCAAAACTGGCTTACTCAGTCTTCCCCATATATGACATTCTATCTCTTATCTCCTGTGTTGCATGCACTTCCCAAGCCTGGAACAAACTCTCTCTTCTCCTTCACCTCTAAAAAGCCATATCTACTTTCAAAGTTCAGTTCAAATTCTGTGTGTCCTATATGAGGCCTTTCCTGATCCTCCACCATAAAACATTCTTCATAATTCTCTGTTAATATTTTGTATATATATATATAATATATATCATACATGTATAATAAATTGTAAATGTAGATATGTATATGTCATTTCTTCATGATAGCACAAGTTGCTTGAGAGCAGAAACTGTTTAATTTTTATCTCTGTGTCACCAACACCTAATATAGTGTGGGAAGTGGAGTTGATGCTAATAAATATATGTGAAATGAATTAATGAATGAGATGCCGTCGCAAGGACATTAGAAACAGGTAAAATATTGAAAAAATCTGTGAATATTTTTATAACAAATTCTTATGCCTGAAGCTAATCAACTTTTGACTCGAAACGTCACAGTCCTAATGTGCTTCTTGAGGAAGTAGAAATGACACTTTAAAAAATGAAACTGGGAAAAGAAGCTAGACTAGTACAAATGTCAATAACAGTAAATGTGATGACTTGTAAATGGACAGGAAGGAAAGCTGAACTAGAAAAAGTGGGTATAGAGTAAGTGGATCCTAGAAGTGACATAATTTGAAGTTGAAGAATTGAGGATATCACAGCATGAAAAAACTAGAACCTTATTATCCGCACACATGCACACATGTACACACACACATGCACGCACACATACACACAAAAAAGGAAAAAAACAAGGAAAAGACATTAGTTTCTTTCCTACCTAATAAAATTCTGTGAAAATAATTTCTACATTTGTTAAGATCTTTGTTGTTGATTACATAATAAGGAAATAGGTAGGCTTTTCCAAGTGGTTTTTCACAGTTGACAGCATCTTTAACATCACACAATTGCCCACCAAAAACATAGGAAATATAAGTTCCTATTGCAACTGTTTATTTTCTTTGTTGATTATGTTTTTAAGTATAGTACAGCAAAGCACTGTCATAAAGGCTCTCTTCCAACAAAGTATCTACCATGCATATGTCAAAATTATACAAGATTCTTTGAAGGATATAACATAGATAAGTTTGTTTGACTGCCCTCTATAAATATCAAACAAAGCATAAAACTGGAATATATCCACTCTACAAAGGCAGTCCCCACTGTCATGGAAAAGATCTAACACAGTGTTCAAGTCAGGGACGACTGAGAAATCAGGAGTTCTTAACCTTTTTCGTATCATGTACCTCTTTAACAGGCTGGTGAAGCCTATGGATCCCTTCTCAGAATAATGTTTGTTTTTTTTATTTTTAAATAAATAAAATGCATAGGATTACAAAGCAAACCAATTATGTTGAAATATAGAATCATAATATTTAAGAAATAAGTTCATGGACCCAGGCCTGTATATTCTTTTATTCATGGATAACATTTTGTTGATTGCATCAAACCCAATGATATTGCAGTCTCCTAAATAAGATTCATAGAATTCAAGAATTTGGTCTTACTTGTTAAATTAAGCACATTATTACCCAGGAAATTATACATTTGATTGCAAGACCCCCTTTTCCACTTCTCAGTCCCTATGACAAAACCCAAGAAAGTGAACTCCATTATTTTCAGAATGTGAGTTAAAGGACCCTTAGGGATACTCATCTGTTCAAACCTCCCAATTAGTCTGAGATGTACAAGTACAACCAGCAATAAAGATGACACACGTCCCAAACATCTTTATAAGATGCCTTTTCAGATTATTTCTAATAAAAAAAGGCTTGACTCTTTCTCCCTCCCAGATATCTTTCTCTTACTATTCATTTGAAAAGCATTAAGAATCTCGTTTTCAACCTGCATTGGACTGGAAGGTGCGGGAGGATGCAAAAGCAATAATAAAATAAAATCATAAAATCATATCTCTAGAGGCTAAAGTGGCCTTAGAAGTTACCTAGTCTGAGCCTTTCATTTTACATATTTGAAACTGAGGCTTAAGGAAGATTGATTAGGTAATTTGCCAAGGCCACAAAGGTCATGTCAGAGACAAAATTCAAACCCAGGTCCTCTAACTCCTGTTATTTCTATTCTGCCTTAGTCATACTCTAAATTTGCTGAGAAAGTAAAAATTTGCATCTATATTGATATGGGTGAAATAATCAGAAAGAATCATAAGGCAACCTCAAGTGGGTACATTCTAGATTGCATATAACTTTTCTGGGGTAACATATAAAAAAGAAAAGATTAAGTTGGTCAGAAAAGACAATGTACACAGTCAGTCTTCAGCTAGGTCGGGAAGGAAAGAAGATATTGAGAAGAAGAGGAAATGCATCAAAGTTTATTATACTAAAAAAATTAAGGATCTTTCAAAACCAGCTGAGTTGGTAAAGTATTGAAATCTTAAATTCTGGCAGAAAGTTAAGTAGACAGGCAATTGTGTTATTTCTTCTGACTCAAAATTCAACCCAAAATCTAGTTCAAAATACCCCATGTTGGAAAGAAATCAGCTCTCAACTGTACACAGTTTCTTCTGAATAAGCATATTTTCCCCTTAAGCATTCATCTAACTTTTGCCTTATATTTCCCAGTCCCAGATGTCATTAGATAGAAAGGATGAGTTCCTATAGAAAAACATAAAACTGCTATACAGGCAGTCTTCACTTGGTTTATATTCAGCATTGCCTGTTAAATAATTGTGTTTCAGTTGTTATCTTCTTTGCTCATTTGAACCAACATCTAGTAAGCACATACTATGTGCAGTGCATTGTGCAAAGGCTGTACATATGATAGTTTTTAAAAAATAAGTAAATAAATGAGGACTTATTAAATACCTATGACGTGCCAGGAACTGTGGTACATACTAGGGATGCAAAGACAATAGTGAAACAGTCTCTACCTGTAAGCAGACTCCATTCTATTAACAATGAATAGGGGGGTAGAGCCAAGATGGTACAGTGAAAACAGGGCCCTACTGGAGCTCTCTTGCAAGTTCTGTCAGATACCTCTAAGGGGGTGAATCTGAGCAGATCTGAGAGAGGTAGAGGCCACTGGGAGACTGAGTATGACAGATTTCCTCCTCAGGAGGGTCCTCGGTGTCAATGGGATAGATCTGTGGGCTGGGAGAGTGGGAACAGCAGCAAAACCCAGCCAGTGGACTGGGCTGGGAGAGTGCTGGGTGCTTGGAACTAAACCATACCAGAGTGGGAGTGGGAGTGGCAATGGGAGCAGGCCCGGGGTTGCAATCCCTGCCTCTCAGCACAGGACAGGAGTCTGTTGGAGCTAGCTGAGACAGAAAAGCACAGAACTTGTGGCAGCAGCAGCAGCTAATCCTGGAGCTATCAGCCCACAGTCTAAAGGTTTGAAACTCACCTTCTTGAACTTCCAAGAGCCATGATGACACAATGAATTCTAAGAGCTCTAGTCCCTCCTTTGAATAACCCAGACACTACTTCCCTAGGAGAAACCCTGGAATAGAGGAGCCAGAAGTGGGGGTTCAGTAATCTTTTAGCTCAGGAATCTGGGGAGATCCCCTCTTGCCATGGTAGAAGATGAGTGCAGGAAGAGAGGCATCCCAACAAGCTCCACCTTAGCAGACCAATGGGAGTTCCTGAGCCCCAGGGAGGTGGAGCCAGCTAGCACCAACAACAGGACCCCAGGTGTGCCTTTGCACAGCCAGGGGAATTAGCAAACACCAGCAGAGACAATGGATGAGACCACCCTGCTATATAGAGCAGCCCAAGGGGAAGAAGAGACTTCCAGCAGCCAGACTACCCCTCCCCCACACCTCACACTATGACCCCCTGTGTTGGTAAGCAAAATGGGCTTTTGGCACTTAGTTCAACGAAGTACCCTTGAAGAGTTTGGCCTTTGCTTCCTTGACTAGATTTGGGTGTCCTTGGTGCCTCCTTGCTTCAGGGGAGGGCCTAGTTTATACACGAGTTTGAGTTAGACCACGTGGGTTTAAGTCGCCTCTTTGTGACGATTCTAGGCCATGTGGGTGAGTCACTGTGACGATTCTAGGTCACGTGGGTGAGTCGCATGTGTGACTCACCTCTGACCCTGAAAAAGATATAAAACCAGGGGTTGGCTTTCTCTTCTTTGGAGCTCTTACCCACAACAGTGGTGGCATGAGTGACTCTGGGCCATTCCTCGTTATGAGCTCCCAGACTGAACCTAGATGTTGGTAACTATGAATCTGTATTTGGTCTGTCTGTTGATCTTTGCAATTTGTTTAGGGCTCTCACTTTTGGTGGCCTGTGGAAACTCCTGGGCAGCTGTAGGTAAAAAGCCCTCCAGCTCGTAAACCCGGATGCTGAGACTTTGTTAAACTCTGGTAACTATGTATTGGGATTTGAATCAGACAAGGTCTGTTGATGTTTGTACTTTGTTTGTATTTTGCTCTGAAGTTCAGGGTGCTGGTTTTTTCCCCTGAACTAAGTGAATGATATTTGTATGCTGAATTAAAGTAAACTTGTCAACCCTTTAACATTACTTTCCTTATTAAAGAAGATCAAAAGAACCTGTGCTTTTGCAGCACGCTGGTAGCGTTCTTGTTGCTGGGCTTGTGTTGGTCTTTCACCCCCCCACAACAGCTGCTAGCTGGATTGTTGAAACACCCCCCACCCCCAGAAACTCAGAAAGACATCACTGGGCCTCAATACTTCAGCTCAGTACCAGGTAAGCAGCAGCATTATATAGCCTCTCTCTGACAAAACCAGAGGCCACAGCACACAAAGCCAGTACCCAAGCCCCCAGTTCCCAGCACAGGAAGCTTGGGACAGAGCCCCCTGGGCCTCAGAAGCAGAGATCTACTTTAAAAGCCAGGAAAAAGAAGCAATCTAGAAAACCAAAGACCATTGATTCTTACTGTGGAGACAGGGAAGATCAAAATACCAATTAAGAAGAGGACAGCATTGACACTATACCCACATCTGAAACCTCAAAAAGGAATATGAACCGGTATCAAGCCCTGAAAGCATTACTAGAAGAGCTTAAGGAGAATTTTAAAAGCCAAATTAGAGAGGTAAAAGAAAAATGGAAAAAAATTCACTGATGAGAACAAATCTTTAAAAAGTAAAATTGACAAAATAGTTAAGGAAGTACAGAACCTAACTAGAGAAAATGACTCCTTGAAAAGTAAATTTGGCCAAATGGAAAAGGAGGTACAGAAGCTAAATGAAGAAAATAATTCATTAAAAATTAGAATTGGGCAAGTAGAAGCTAATGACTCCATGAGTCATCGAGAATGAGTCAAACAAAGTCTAAAGAATGAAAAAATAGAAGAAAACAAAATATCTCACTGGAAAAAAATAATAACAATAATAATAGCTAGCATTGATATACCAATTTAAAGTGTACAAAGAACTTTACCACTATTTATGCTATTAGTATCTTCATTTTGCAGATGAAGAAACTGAGGCAAATAGATGTTAAGTGACCTGTCCGTGGTCAAGAAGCTAGTAAATATCTGAGACTCTATTTGAACTCAGGTCTTCCTGACTTCAGATGCAGAGCTCTCTCTCTACTGCACCACCAAGCTGCTTCTATTAAGACAATAATAGCTGTTTATGAATAATTACAATGTAAATTTGCATGTAATAAGTATGCAAGAGAAGATAAGAGAATAGGGAGGGAGTCACTTCAGAACTACTCAAGACCAATGATACCAACATGTACCTGGAACACTGGTTTTTATATGCTTAATATTAAACACTGTCCTTAACATAATTAATAAAAATGGATCACAAGAGGTCCACAAGAGTCACATGAACATAAAAGTGAGATTTCCAGAGCAAAGTTTTTTTTTTCCCTCTCATCATTAAGTGTTAGTAGAGTCATCAACACGAAGATTAAAGTCATCAATAATGACTGATGTTGGGAAACAAGGAGGAAAAAAAAAAACTAAACCAGGATCTCTGACCATTCCTTTTCTTTGATGGATCATCATCCATATCCTACCCCCTATACATAGAAGTAACCCAAGGCTCAAATCCTGGTTCTTCCTCTTCTCTCTATATATCCCATTTCAATAAATTCATGAATTCCCATGTGTTGAATTCTTTGCCTATGTATGAGTCCCAGGTGGATTTTACCAGCCCTAGCGTCCCTCCTGAGCTCTAGTCCTGTATCACCAACTTGAACATTTTGAACTGTATGTCCAACAGAGTCAAAGACCCTGGGTAGGAATCTTACTTCTACCACTTACTAACTGAGTAACCACAGTCAAGTCACTTAAGCTCTCTGGGCCTAACTTTACCAATCTGTAAAATGAAAGGTTTGATTTAGAGGGCTTCTCAGGTCCCTTCCAGCTCAAATCTATAAACTTATATCAAAGGAAGAAGAAGAAGAAGAAGAATAAGAACATGAAGAAGAAGAAGAACATGAAGAAGAAGAAGAAGAAGAAGAAGAAGAAGAAGAAGAAGAAGAAGAAGAAGAAGAAGAAGAAAAGGAAGAAGAAGAAGAAGAAGAAGAAGAAAAGGAAGAAGGAGGAGGAGTAGAGAGCGGGAAAGGGAGGAGGAAAAGAAGGGAGAAGCAGAAGGAGAGAGAAGGGAAGAAAGGGAAAGAAGAGAAGAAAGAAGAAATGGAGGAAGAGGAGAAAGAGAAAGAGAAGAAGAAAAGCTAACCAAGTTCTGTATAATGGAGATTTGGGGAATAATGTCCAATCTTCTCCTTCTGTTCTATAATGTATTTGGAAATGATAATTTTTTATGGTGTTTCTTAAATTCAAATAAAAATAAAATTAATTAGAAAAATTATAGCTAACATTTATATGTTACTTTAAGGTTTTCAAACATTATATACATATATATATATATATACATTTTGTATGTATATATACATATATTACCTCATACATTCCTCATAAAATCTTTGTAGGATAGTTACTATGGGTATCCATCATTTACAGATGATAAAGCTGAGGGTGAGGAAGGGTCTTGCCCTAGGTAACAAAGGTAGTGAAGTCTTCCTGACTTGAATTCAAACATAAGCCCTGCTTAGATAGAGGGAGTTTCCTCACCCAAGGGGTTCCTATGCCAATGAAATCACAGGCCCAGTCTATCCATATGCATATATGATCACGTCATCTCACCCAGGCAGCTAGGTGGTAAAGTGGATAGAGCATTGGGCTTAAAGTCAGAAAAACACGATTTCAAGCCTGGCTTCAGATACTTACTAGCTGTATGACCCTAGGCAAGTCATTTAATTTTTGTTTACT
Organism: Trichosurus vulpecula; assembly: GCF_011100635.1. Taxonomy (NCBI): domain Eukaryota; kingdom Metazoa; phylum Chordata; class Mammalia; order Diprotodontia; family Phalangeridae; genus Trichosurus; species Trichosurus vulpecula. The sequence continues at coordinate 200,567,299 of NC_050579.1, forward strand.
TTGGTTTTCTCAATTGAAAAATAAAGATAATAACAACACCTACCTCTCAGGGTTGTTGGAAGATCAGATGACTTAATCTTTGTAAAACTCTTAGCACTATGCCTGGCACATAGTAAGCACTTTTAAATGCTGAATTCCTTCTACCTTCCCTTCCTTAAAGGATGTAAGCTTCTTAAGGGAAGGGACTATTTCATTTTTTGTCTTTGTATTCTCAGAGTTTAATACAGGGTCTGGAACATAGTAAGCACTTAATAAATACTTGTCGGTTGATTGGTTTTTCAAGGAACCTTGGAGATCGGTTTGCCCCATTCATTAATTTTATGTTATGAAGGAGGAAACCGAAGCCTAGAGAAGTGAAGTGACTTCACTACACATGAAGACAGTACCTGCCCTCAAGAAGCTTACATTCTAATGAGGGAAAGCAACATCTAAAAGAGAGCTAAAAGGCTTGAAGGATAGGAGAAAGTCCCCATGTAGGGGCATGGTGGCAAAAGTCCAAAAAGTCAGAAGCACAATCAGGAGAGAAATGAAGCATGGCCAGCCTAAATCCACACAAAAATGGAGGCCCTAGAAAGAACTCACCAATGGGAGAGGGGGACTGTAGGGAAAGATGATGTTCTAGAATGAGAAGGCAGCTAGAGCATGGTGGTGGTGAACTCCAGAGAATCAGAAGCAGAATTAGATGGAGAATTAGCTTCCACTTTGCCACTGTGCCCCAAGGACCACGTGGATCTATCCATCCAGTTTTATGATGACATCTTCTCAAGATTCTTCAAAGTCTGCATTTGTATAATTTGTTTCCTTATGGGTTCACCAGAATAATGTTGTTATTTAAAAGACAGAATAAAAAGTAAAATCAAGTATTTATATTCATTTAGTACTTTACCATTTACAAAGAGCTTTTCCATGAATATATCAAGTGATTCTGTGCCATAAGCGTGTACACAAGATTTCTTTAATTTTTAAAAGGGGGGAAAGAGAGACCTGGAGAGGTTAAATAGTTTAGGCAAGGTCACATAATTTTAGTGATTTAAAAAGGACAGGCACTTGGGTTTTCTCACTCACAGTCCAATGTTCTTTCTACTACCATTTTAGGTTAAAGCAAGAAGGTTGGTGTTTACTCAGAGTACAAGGAACTGGTAAGCAGACCAGAAAAGTAATGAACCAAAACTCTAAATAGAGTGTAAATACAGAAGACAAATTACAAGTAAGATCCAAGACAGACATAGCAATAAAGGGAATTGGAGAGAGGAAATAAGGACTGGAGAATCAAAGTATCTGGCTTGAAACCAGCTTCAAAAATGCGGGACTAGGCCTCGGGCAGTAAAACCTTTTCTTGCTCTTTTCTTTTTTCTTTTTGAGGCAGCAAAATATATTGGGCAATGTGTTAACTAGTTTTAGATAAAAAGACAACTTTAAAAGAAATTCCTTTTAGATTCACCAGAAACTTAGGACCATAGATCTATGACTGAGAAATTTCAGAGGCAACCTAATCCAACACCTTCATTGTACAAGTGAAGAAACTGAGGAGTTTATGTTGAAAAGTAGAAACTTCTTCTTGGCCCCCAAATTGGGAGAGGCCGTCTTCAGTGTTTTAAGTCTTTGGTAGGATCTTAGACTGAAGAAAAACAAATGAATAAGATGAAGGAAAAAGCAGCTGTACTTGGGTTTAGGATGCTTCAATGCATTATTTCCGCAACTTCAATCACTATCTTTCAGACATTAACATGGGAAACATTAGCCATCTCCAGGCGAATGCATGGGGTAGGAGCAAAATAAAATCATAAGATCCAAAAATTATCAATATTAAGGTTTCTTTTAAAATGGCCAATGTGGTAGCTGTCAGAAACATATTGACTTAATTCACCCTCTCTCCATTCTCCTGGCTTGAGGGGAAGAAAGGAGGTCAACCTCAGGTAGCTTAGTGTAATTTTGGTCTACTGTGTTCCTTGGCAGCCAACTCGTAACTTCTTTGTACATTGGCTGTTGCTTTTTTTCTCATGAGAAAAATAAAATCAACCTTTCTTACTATATTCAGGTTCACTAAATTTTCAGTCATATTACCTTTAGGACTGCCAAAAGGGACCGTGGTGCACAAGCACATGCATGCGCATGCACACACACACACACACACACACACACACACACAGATTAAGAACACTTACCTTACAGATACTCTTGTCTAGTCTTATGGCCTTACTTCACAGATTAAGAAAATTAGACCTATAGAAATGATGAGACTTACCTAAAAGCACAAACTTCATTAGAGGCAGAGATGTGACAAGAACTCCAGTCTCCTGAATTTCAGTCTAGTTGTTTCTATCAGAGCAGTGGTTCCTCACTGGGAGTCCTTGATATGTTTTTTACATTGGTAAATGTTTACTTTCCAAAATGCCTATTTTCAGATACAGGCAGAATCACAGAGCATATACTGGAGGATGAACCACTGCCACCAACTTGCCTGGTATGGCTGTCCTAATGGCAAAGTATAGAGAGAATTGGGGGGCTGGGGAAAGCAGGATGGCTTCTATACTCTGATGTTTAACCTTTGGAAGGAGATGTGTGTTTTAAGAAATATACATTTGCAGGGGGGGCAATAGGGTATACTTTCATCCCATAATACAGAATGAAACCATTCAATATAACTATTGGCTGATCAAGGCCTTGGCTCTTCCTTGCCTGAGTGGTAAGGTGGGGGAGTATACTTCTCTCCTTTCATTAGCTTCTCCTTCTGCCTCATGACTGTTCCCAAGCGTTCCATCATTTTCCACCTATGGAAACATTCAATGACATCCTCATATTCCAGTTTTCATTCTTTGTTGGCTTAGGTCATACCAATTCCCTGGGCAGCCTCAATGAATTCCTTTTTAAATGCATGGCATTGGGCTGGCATTTTGTAAGGCTGTTCAACACTCCTCATTGTCATCCATTTGTCAATATTGAGTCCCAGCCAATTTTAAATATCAAAGAGTGGCATGGCTAAGGCCTAGTCCAAACATCATGTCCCTTTTCTTCACCACAAGTCTCTGTCATCCTACAGCTTCTTTACTGGGAGTCCTTCATTAAGGGATGAAGTGGAGGTGTCAGGATTTCAAAGTGTAAACCTCAATTCCCCAAAAGATGTCTTGGGTCAACATTGCCAGTGATTAAAAGAGGGCAAAACAAATTGAAAAAAACATGTCCAGTCTTGAAGAATGGTGATAAGTAGAGGAGAAAGAATATTATTAGTGATGAAGAAGGTATAGTGACCCACACCCAACCTAATGGCAAAGGATGGGTCCACCAAGTTGAAAGAAGGAAAAGAAAGATATGAAAAAAGGGAAAACAGTCCCTAAGAAATGGAAGAAGAGACCTAACAACAATGAAGGGAACACAAGTTGAGGGGGCATCTGTACATAGGAAGCAGTTATCTTCCTTTTCAGAAATATTAGGAACAAAAGAATAAGAGAAATGTCTTTTGACTATGCTGTTACAATTTGCTTGAGATACTGTCCATATGCGGATATGCCTTGGATCATAAAATCATAGGTTTCATACTCGATGGGACTTTTGTGTCACGTATAAATGAGGAAACTGAGGCCCAAAGAGGCTAAATGATTTCCTTAAGGTCACATAGGTAATAAGTGGCAGACCCTGGAGAACAATAACAGCAGAAGCCAGCCAGCCAATGGGGCAGCTGGTCTTAACTATTTTTGAGTGAACTCATTAGGAACATGGCTATTTAAGGCAGCATTAGAGCCAGCAGTGATGCTGGTTATCATTATTCTTTTCTGCACATGGTCAGCAGTTGGGCCTTGTGTTGCTTTGGATACAGTGTACATCACAAAAGGGATAAGAGCAATCATGATATGTCCTGCAGATTCAGATTAAAAGCTATTTTTCTGGTCTTCCATGAGTTCCCATCTGTTCTTTGGAAAGATTGCTTGACACTCAGAATCTTATGAGAAAAATATACCAACCCTAATGAAGGTGACTCTGGGTAGTACAGAAGGTGAACAGGTTTGGGTAGCAATTACAAGAGTTCAAACAGTAATCATAGTATCTCCACCTTCCCTCCCTTAGCAGTGATTCCACTTCTATGGGAAAACAATCTTGAACACCTAATCATTTTTCAAAGACAAAATGAAGAGACAGCTAAATGAAGAGGCAGTTACGGTGGATGGATCACTGGGTTTGGAATCAGGATGTCATGAGTTCAAATCCTGCCTCAGATACTTACTAGCTATGTGACCTGGGACAAGTGACAATTTCTCCCAGCCTCACTTTCCTTATCTATAAAATGAGAGGGTGAGACTCAATGTTCATGAACGGATCTTCCAGTTCTAAATCTATGATAGTGTGACTGACTTCTCTTGGCTAGTATGAACTAACATTTAAGACCCACCACCATACTTTGGCAGCTGATCCAGCACGAGTTATCTTTATTACAAGGAAATGGTTGGGGAAGTGGAATTTGATTAAACAGCAGCCTTAACAGTGAAGAAAAAAAGTTCCTCACTGAGGAAATATCTAAGATAATTCAAAGATAAGTTTCATGCCATCATTGCATATATGTGGAATACAGGAGATGCTGTTACTTTCACTGTGAGATAATGAGATTATGGTTTTTGGTTGAATTTGAATCTTGATATAACTAACACTTGACATCACTGAGGCTAAATCAGTCAGTCAACATATTTTCCCCGGAATACAGCACTGATCTTTGGCTACCCAATGAACGACTACCAAAGCTTCATCATTGTCATTTACTGCTCCACCTGCCTTCTAGCTCATACCCTCTCACCATTTTGTACTTACTGAACTCAGGCCTGTAACCAGCACAGAGTCAATAGGACTTTGTCCTTGAGCACTGCCCTAGAAGGGTACGCTGCATGCTTCACTAGACTTCACCTCACAATTTCTTCACTCTCTCATGTTACCATGCAATGCACCTACGGCCAATTGCAAAGATGTCTGAGCACAGGACTAGGAACCCCCCCCCACCCCATCCTGGAGCCATGTTTACGGAAACACCACATGGATTCTTTGGAGGGCTAAATCGTCCTCTCTCCTGGTGCAATAATACTATGGTACCACTCTGTACCATTGCATCATGCCTATCATCTCCTACCCCAAGTGATTCTGCCCCAAGTTAAAATATTCCAAGTACAGCTGTGCTGAACATCATTTGCTAGCACCAGGGAGATGACACTGGCCAACCTGTATTATATGACAATTCCTCACATCAAGTGAGGGCCAACTCTGCTCATCCTAAAGGGGTGGGGCCAGGGAGTGGGTAGGAAGAAGGAGGGAGCTTTACACAAGAAAACTAAAAGCAACTTAACTCAGCAAATTCTACTGGGGAATGGCTAATCGAGATGATTGTAAAAGCATTTCAGAAAGTAGTCGGCTTATGCTTAATATGCTGAAATTGCGTCTTTTAAGTACTATATGGAAACTATATTACTTTATTGTTATTGGTAAAGCCAGCATTTTAGGCTAGCTAAAAATCCTTGCTTACGTGTCACATTTAAAAAACATCAATAGTAGTTATGGCTCGATTTACATGGAAATTTTTTAGACCCACTTAACTCGTTTGCCACCCAGTTAGTGGAAATAGGTTCAGTGTTTAATTTAACTGATCTGTATCAACATGCATACTTGCAAAATTTCATTTGTATTATTTCAATATTTCATGTGCCTCCACAATTTCCCTATCCAAAAAAAAAAAAACACTTCCCAAAGTATGTGTTAGACTTTTATGATCAGTTATCATTCTTTGTCCTTAAGAGTTGGAGAGAAAAGCTGACCTTACACTGTTTTTTTCAATTCAAGTAAAATTTTAACAAGGCATTCTGGATTTGATCTCAGAGGATCTAGGTTCAGAGCCTAGCTTTACCACCTATATGACCAAATGAGTTACTAAACCTTTCTAGACCCCAGTTTCTATATCTGTAAAATGAAGAGATTGAATTAGATGACATCTGAAACAGAACTCAATTATCTTCCTCCCCCACTATTTTTTTTCTTTTTTTAAACTTCCCTTTCCTTTCTGCTGAGGGTAATAACATCCTTCCAGTCACCCAGGATAACAAATTCATCACTATCTATACTCCTTACTGTGACCCAACATATCTAATCAGTTGCCAAATCTCCATTCACACAATCATGTTCAAGTCCTTAACATCTCTTGTTCAGTCATTTGGTCATGTTCAACTGTTTGTGGGGCACTGTCATGTGGACCATACTGTCCATGGAGTTTTCTTGGCAGAGATACCGGAGTGTTTGCCATTTCTTCCTCCATGGATTAAGGCAAACAGAGGTTAAGTGACTTGCCCAGTGTAACACATTAGTAAGTGTCTGAGGCTGGATTTAAACTCAGATCTTTTTGACTCCAGACCCAGTGTTCTATCCACTGAGCCATCTAGCTGCCTCTTACCCTATCATCTTTTGCCTCATCCCACTGCAATAGCTCCCAAACTGGTCTCCCTGACTCTAGTCTCTCCCCAATCCAATCAACCCTATGTAGACTTGATGAAAAGATATAAATGAAGAATATAGCTAATCAAGTCACTCATATATTTAATAAACTCCAGTAATTCTACATCTCCTGTAGAACCAAATATAAACTCCTTTGACATTTAATATTCTTCACAACTTGACTCTATGATATCTTTCCTGCCTTCTTTCTGGTCTTTACATATGACACTCCATTTACTATTTCCACCTTTGTACTGATTGTCCCCCATGCCTACATGCACTCCCACCTCACCTCTGTCTCTAGGAATCCCTTGTTTCCTTCAAGGCTCAACTCAAGAACCATCTTCTGCCTAAAGCCTTTCCGGATCCCCCCTGTTGCTAGGGCCTGCCTCCACTAGGTTACTGTACATATGATTTTTATGTATTTTGTGCTTATCCGTATATAGATGCATTGTCTCCTCTGTTCAAATGTAAGTACCCAGAGGGCAGGGAATACTTTGTTTTTATCTTGGGCTACCAATGACCTAGAAAAGGCATATTATATGTCATTTATTCCATATAATATATAATTAATAAATGTTTATTAAGTACTTGATTCTAGCTCTACGTTTATAATCTTGTGATGCTTTAGAGTAAAAGTATTATGAATACCCAAATTAACTACAAAGAATATATGAAGGATGACATTATCTGCATCCAGAGAAAGAACCGATAAAGAGAAGTATATATATAACGGTTTTATACGTACACATTACATATATTTGTGTCTAATAGTAGCCCTCTCTAGGAAGGAGGGAAGGGGAGGAAGAAAAAAAGGAAAAAAAAGAAAAAGAAGTTACATGATAACTTCATCATCTATTTAAAAGGAATAGCAAGTTGTGTATAATAGAGTAAAATAAATAAAATTTTAAAAAATAAAGGTATACTGTGATTAACCAACTTAATGATCCTTACTGAATTCTTAACAAAAGGAATTTTTTGATTGAATGATTAAGTTCTGTCAGGGCTCTCAAAAACAAAGATCTGATCTGTGGGCAATTTATCACTGCCATTTGTTACCTTGGTTGTTTTTTTTCCTATTAAAAAAGTCTTATAAATATTTTTATATTACTGGCACTTCTCAATGATTGCTTCACCAATAGGAAACGTCATTATGACAAAGAAGGACAGTTAAGGTAAACAAATCAACACATTATCTGTCTCACAATCTATACCTCTTTCTGCACCTATAGTCTGTCCCCTCTCTGCTAAGAGGCAGGAAATAAGCTTCACAGTCAATCTTCTGAAGTCACAGTCACTGAATTCACCAGGGGTCTGATATGTTTCAGTGCTGATGTCTTTATACTATTGTGATTCATCATGCCAGCTGCTATGATTCTGATTATTTAATTTTCAATCAGTTTGTTAAAAATCTTTGCAAGTAAAAAATAATCAAGCAAAATCTCAAGTTTCCCACAATTCTTCATATTCATCATTTCTGAAGGAGTAAAAAAAATCCCCCATGAGATTCATCCACCACAGTTTGTTTAACTATTCCCAAATCCATGGACATCTGCTTTGTTTTTAGTTCTTTATTGATACAAAAAGTGCTGCTAAAATATTTTTATATTTGTGGGATATTTCTGCATTTGACCCATTTTGGAATATGTTTGACTGTTCTTTCCAAATCATCTTAACTTACACAATGGCCTCTAACTTCCAGTTTGTGCAGCCCATCTGTTTCTGCTTGTTTTTTAACTTTGTCCTCAGCCTACTTTCTTGGACTCTCAGCCCTGACACATTCCTGCTGGCATTCTCGCTTCAACAGTAAGTACCCCTATCCTAGTTTACCTAGAAAGTTCTTTACTGACTGATAGATTTTCATCATTCTTAGAATTCTCTACACCTGTGAGTAATGGTCTTCCCAGCTACTCAACCAGCTTTCTGTCACTCCACTTATCCCCAAGGAACTGTTTGGACAATCTGATTGATCAGAAGTTAATTCCTTCCAATTTGATATCTAAGACAGTTTATCGAAGAAATAATGTCTCATAAACTTAGAGAATAAAAGTGAAGTTGTAAGGGATAAGGGAAGAAGGTAGAGGGCTGAACCAGTATGAGCCACAGATCCTTGAAGCCAGCTAAAATATCTCTGCTCTATTAACCTCTAAGTCCATCAACCAACTAATAGGAAAGATCCATTCAAATGTCAGCAAATATGTTTTTTTTCTTTTTTTTTCTTTTAATTTAAATTTATTTATTTAACATATTTGGTTTTCAGCATTGATTTTCACAACAGTTTGAATTACAAATTTTCTCCCCATTTCTACCCTCCCACCCACTCCAAGATGGCTTATATTCTGGTTGCCCTGTTCCCCAGTCAGCCCTCCCCTCTATCACCCCTCCCCTCTCATTCCCTTTTCCCTTCCTTTCTTGTAGGGCAAGATAAATTTCTATGCCCCATTACCTGTGTATCTTATTTTTTAGTTGCATGCAAAAAACTTTTTTTTTGAACATCTGATTTTAAAACTTTGAGTTCCAAATTCTCTCCCCTCTTCCCTTCCCACCCACCCTCCCTAAGAAGTCAAGCAATTCAACCTAGGCCATACATGTACCATTATGTATAACCCTTCCACAATACTCATGTTGTGAAAGGCTAACTACATTTTGCTCCTTCCCAACCCATCCTGCTTTATTGAATTTTCTCCCTTGACCCTGTCCCCTTTCCAAAGTGTTTGTTTTGATTACCTCCACCCCCATTTACCCTCCCCTCCATTATCCCCCCCCCTTTTATTTTTTTTATCTTCCTCCCTCTTCTTTTCTGTGGGGTAAGATACCCAACTGAGTATGTATGGTATTCCCCCTCAGGCCAAATCTGATGAGAGCAAGGTTCACTCATTTCCCCCCTCACCTGCCCTCACCCCTCCTCCCACAGAACTGCTTCCTCTTGCCGCCTCTATGCAAGATAATCCACCCCTTTCTATCTCTCCCTATCTCCCTCTCTCAGTATGTTGCTCTCTCATCCCTTAATTTCATTTTATTTCTTTTAGATATCTTCCCTTCATCTTCAACTCACCCTGTGTCTGCTCTCTCTCTTTTACATATATATATATATATATATACACATACGTACACATACATACATATACACATACATACATACACATACATACATACACATTCACTTATATATATATATATATATATACATAAACATATATATATATATGCATATTCCCTTCAACTACCCTAATACTGAGGTCTCATGAATCATACACATCATCTTTCCTTGTAGGAATGTAAACAAAACAGTTCAACTTTAGTAAGTCCCTTGCAATTTCCGTTTCTTGATTACCTTTTCATGCTTCTCTTGATTCTTGTGTTTGAAAATCAAATTTTCTATTCAGTTCTGGTCTTTTCACTGAGAAAGCTTGAAAGTCCTCTATTTTATTGAAAATCTATATTTTGCCTTTTAGCGTGATACTCAGTTTTGCTCGGTAGGTGATTCTAGGTTTTAATCCTAGCTCCATTGACCTCCGGAATATCGCATTCCAAGCCCTTCGATCTGTTAATGTAGAAGCTGCCAGATCTTGGGTTATTCTGATTGGGTTTCCACAATACTCAAATTGTTTCTTTCTGGCTGCTTGCAGTATGCAATATGGTTTAATGAGCACATGGACTTCAAGGAAGACACCAACCAAAAGCTAAAAACACAATGAAGTTAATAGTATCATCAATACAAACTTAAAGTCTGATCACTATCTGCTATCGTTTAGCCCTTAGTCTCATAGGTTGGCTTCTTCACTGCTAAGCATGGAATAGATGTTGTACTCCTTAGATTTATAGGATATTTTTTAAGGTATCATAGCATTATAGAGCTAAAGCGGGAAGGAATTTGAGAGAGCTCTTAGTACAACTGCCTCATTTCACAGATGAAAAAAATGAGTACCAGTGAATTTAATTAATTTACCCAAGATTACACTTTGAACACAGGTCCTCTGACTCTAAAGCCAAGTGTTCTTTCCACATTTCCAAGCTGCCTCAGGAAAAGTAATAAATTAGCTGTCAATTTCCACAGAAACTACATTATAAATTTTAGCTTGCAAAATATGATAGATTCACCTGCAACTAAAAGAATGTCCAGATCGCGCTTAAAAAATATGGCAACCCTGGGGGATCAGAGTAATCCACTTGGAATTGTGATTATTGACACTTAAGAAAGTGCTGACTGAACGAGAAAAGCCAAGTTAGATAGGCATGAAGGGGACAAGGGGTGCAAGGGAGACTGCAGAAAATGCATTGGCTCTAGAGTCAGAGTAACTGGGTTCAAATCTTGCCTATAATGCTTGCTTACTACCTGTGTCACCTTAGGTAAGTCATTTAATTTCTCAGGGCCTCAGTTTCTTCATATGTAAAATGGAATGGGGGTTGGATATTTGGTCTCTGATGTGCTTTCAAACTTTAGGACTAAGATTCTGGAACCCTAAGCCAAAAGCATAAAGGAGAAAGCCAAGGCATAATATCCAAGAAGATGAATACATGTAGCCAAATAACAGAGCTAAAATCAATTAATGAACATTTATTAAGTGCCTACTGTGTGCTAGGCATTAAGATGCCAATAGAACCATGAGGTTGCATTCAAGAAGAAATGCAAAAGTCAAAAGGACAAATAAAAAAGGAGGGACTTCAGAAGCGTAGTAGAAAATTTTAGTGAACCATGACAGGAACTCTGAAACCAGACTGCTGCTTGGATTACTAGTCAAAAAGCTTGAGAGCTCCTTTTGGTAAAATTCTGGGACTTTGTATCCTGATCAGCTGTACTTTTAAATATGTTGTTATCAATTCTGAGATTTGTTCTCCTTGTCTTCCCTTCCCCAGCTGAAAAAAATTGATTTTATCCTGAAAATTAATAAGAAACTATGATTCATCTATTATCATCGTAAAATAGAACATAGCTGAGTCAATGAATAAAAATAATAGAAATTTATATTTGTCTGCCAATATATAGCATTATCTTAGCTTTATCATATGATTACCTCAAAAAATATCCTGAGCAGGGAGCACAAGTATTATCACCTCCATTTTACACATGAGACCAGAGCTCACACAAATGAAATGACTTGCTCGAGTTAATACACCATGCCAGAAATGGAGCAGAGATTCAAACCAATATCTTCTGATTCCTAATACAAAACTTGTATCTATAGGGACTTTCTGCCCGTAAAAGCTGAGGTCACAAGAATTTTGGAGTAAAGAGATATCACCACAAGATGCAAGTGAAAATAACTGTTATGGCAAAAAAAATCCTTGTTTTACTACAATTTAAAATACAAAATGAATGACTTTTCCATATTGGAATTAGGGGGGGGCTGAGAGATATTTAATAACCAACTCTCAAAAAAAAGAGAGGACACACCTCACACATTTTAAATTTAATTTTCATTATTAACATTTTCTCCATCACTGCCTTAAGTCTAGACAATCAACAAAACAATAAATCAAGCCCAGATTTGCAGCATTTGCCAATTTCCAAGATGTAAATGTTCATACTAACAATTTAATAATCAGCTATTACAAGCCAATTTGAGCTGGCACCAGCATAGCCCGGTTGGCACATAGAAAAATGTAGCTCTATAGGACAAGTGGGCTTTTCAATATGATCAATTTCCCACAAATATCTATGGAAGAAGAGTCAGTGTGGCATAATGGAGACCTGATCTTGAAGTCATGTGTTCGTGTCCCATTTCTGACATACACAGTTGTATGACTCTGAGCAAGTCACTTAATTTTTCCTTGCTCTAGGCAACTCTGTAAGACTTTAAATTGTAGATAAGATAGTATTGGTAAAAGCAGTTTCCTCACCCAAGATGCCCCTATACAATTTAAGTTACAGGTCTAGTTCCTATCCTTCATTTGTGGTATACAGGAAACACATGGTTACCTGGATTCACAACCAGTTAGTCATTTGGCCTTGATGAGAATTACTCATATTTTAGGGGATAAGAGACATAGATTTTCTAATCTGATAGTCTATTATTGTACTCAAGGACCCATAATAGATGAGACTCCATCTTTTGGTTCTCCTTACGCAAGATCTGAGACAAAGGATGGCAAAACATAGGTGTTATATGAGATCAGCCATTTAACACAAATGGAGGCTTATTCTGGAATTACCTAAGATGGAATTACTTACTGCATGAAGGGAAGAATAGAGTGTACCTCCCAACCTCACCCCATCTTCCCACTACCACCATCATCACACTATGATATATGCCAGGGCATATTCTCAAGTTTAACTCCATTGTCATCCTGTTTCTGTTGCATTTGGAAGTATGAGAAGGTGGGGGAAGAGAGAGTTCTTGGGGTACTGATGACTGCAAGTTTCACAATCTGAGGTATTTAAGAAAACAAAGGACTTTGGGATTTTAAAGTATCACTGGCCTCATATGAAAACCTGGTCCCTGTATAACAGTAACAGCAAAGTGCAAATACATGTAAATTAAGATGTTGAGAATATGCAAATATATGGGCAGTGTGTACTGCCCATATAAGATGTGTATTGTCCTCCTGAGTTGTCTAAATATATGTTGTGGGAACCATCAATAACTATCTCTTGTAACTTGCCCACTTCCAGGGAAGACTACAGTTCTTGCTTTGAGGAGAACAGGATAAGGGGCCATGAAGTTAGACTCTGTGTACTCCAGTCTCTGAGAGAAGAGGTACTGGACTAATAATATATATATATATATATATATATATATATATATATATATATATATATATATATATAATATATATATATATGTTCCCCTAAATATTGCTGACTTAGGGGTACATAGTTTTAAAACAAAGCTATTTTTGGCCCCTATTCTTCAAAATGATGAGGATTGATCCCAACTAGAACCCACCAACTAAGGCCCTTCCTGCCAAATGCTGGTTATGCAAAAGACCATTATCAAAAGTAAATAGCAAGTAAACCCATTTATCCAAACAGCAGAAATCAAATAGATTACACAGGTTACAATATGCCCCCCAAAATATATAAGAGTGTACGTACGCACTCTAGGTGAGAGCAAGGTGAGATACCAGTTCAACCAAGTAAGAGACCTTGAACTTACCCAGGGTAAAACTCCCCTCTGTCTCTAGGGAGGTAAGCTAGAAATCAGAAAGGAAAAACATGTATCTTCCCTCTAAAGCTCTCACACCAACTCTGCCTTTCACTCAAGCATTCTCTTTCACTGAGGAGAGTTTCATTCCATAGGTAGCATGCAGTACAGGGATGCTCCTCCCTAACCAAGCATGAGTGGGAGCTGAGCTGTATAAGGGAAAAATCTGTGATGTGAAAATTCATAGGCAAGTCAAATAGCAAACCATTATGACTTAGTGGATAAGTCCTAGGGAATCGTAGATAGCACAGAAGTGTCACTGACTTACCCAGGGTCAAACAGAAATAAGTGTCAGAGCAGGATTGGAACCCAGGATTTCCTGCATTCAAATTCATCACTCAGACCACTATGACATTCTGCCTCTAAATCAGATTAAAATACTATCTGACATTTGCCTACTGCCTTACATATATTACCTCATTTGATCCTCATAACAATCCCATGAATAATGTACTATAGGTATTTTTATCCCCAGGTTATAGTTGAGGAAATACAAAGTTTAGAGGAGTGGAAAGACTTACCCAAGGTCACACAGAAAGTAAGCATTACGAGGAGGAATTTTAACTTAGGTCTTGTAGACTCCAAGTAGAGAAAACCATGTATTATACCGTATTGCTTCTCAGAAATAAGAAAAGGAAATAAGTTTTCAAAAACCCAGATGTCTGAGAGTAACCAAAGCTTGAGAAACCAAATGGAATGGAAACAGCTATGTTCACTGTAATGGAAAGAATACAGAATTTTAAACTTCTTCCTCTTTGTTTCCATTGTTACAAGTGAAAGGCAAAGTTCTCCTGTTTCTGCATCTTAGGGTCACACAAAAGAGGCTCTGGAATTCCCCAGAAGATGCTATAAATACAAAATATTACATTTTTCTTCTTGTTCGTAAGTAAATTATGTATCCAAACTATTCTCACTTCAACCAACTTCTCTTCCAAAAATGAAAAGGAAATGAAAGATGGGCTCAAAGATTTCTAGTCTGTCAGACAATGCTAATAGTATGTTCCAAGATGTAGTCAAGGAGTTGGGAGAGAGAGCTGGTGGTAAGATTCGTTAAAGCTTGTAATTAACCTTAAAAGATGAAAACATGATTGAATGATCATTCTAATAACAGGAGAATAAATGATGATACAGTGACAGATCAGACAAAGGAGCTCTTTTTCAGAGAAAAATATTACAGCAATTTCCATTTTAATTTGAGCTGAATCCCTATTTTACAGTACTCTATAGATTCTTACATTAATAGAAACCTTTTAAAAACTGTCAGGGAAATGTTCTCCATCTTTGATTTTTTTCTTCTCCATTGCTTCAGAAATCTTGACAGAAGAATGGCTACACAGCTTTCATTCAAGGGAAGTAACTCTTTATGTGACCCTTCTAATAGAAAAAAATCAGGATATTATTCCATCCCTTATGCAGCATTTATAATCCTGGTCCTATAGTTCTCCCTTTCCCAGTGTGGTATTTATTTTATTTTAATTATACACAATTAGAAAGCAATCTGGTTACATAAAAGGGAAGGCATTAATTTTAAAAGAAATAAAAGGTACTCTCTTCCTCTCCCTTAGCTAGCTAATGGTACATTTCCCACATCTATAAAAAATAATAAAGCAACGAAAAGAAATGTGGTTGTTGGGTATAAGAATATATAAAATGAGATTCCCATGTATGTCATGGAGAGTGTCAATCAATGATGTAACCAGAGATTTGGAATCCCTAAGCAGAAATTTCATTAAGAGTTCCTTATCCCGGTACCTGCCCCTGTCTTTCTCCTATGCCCTCTCTGCTTTTACTCCCATTCCCAATAGCTTTGCAGGGCTTGCTTGGATAGCCACTATATTATCATCACGATATAATCAGTGTTAGCTGAGATCATTGTAATCTATATTTCTATTGACCTGACTTTAAAAGTAAACAGAAAAGAGAACAGCTAACTCCATATCCTCCAGACTCCAAGGGAGAAGCAGGTCCATTCTGTATTTGCTAACCCAGTGAGCATTTGGGTACTCCAAAAAAAGGCTTGATTTTTTCCATTTGTTTTATAGCCATAAATGATGCTCATTTCTAACCACAAATGGGCAGAGAATCAAAGAATAGAAAAGCTTTATGAAAGTGGTATCCATAATGGAATCGATGTTTTCATTATATACAAGGTGGCTGGAGTTAACATTGCAACTCTACATTAAACAACTTTTGGAGATATGTATTTGAAATGAGGCCTACTGGATCATTCTATTTAAATTTTATCAAATACACACATCAGTTCACATTTCAATGCCACTAATGATGATGATGATGATGATAAAGATAGCATTTAGGTAGCACTTAAAGACTTATAAACCATTTTATATACATTGCCTCATTTGATTTTCACAACACCCTTCTAGATATGCACTATTATTATGCCCATTTTACACATAAAGAAATTGAGGTTGAAGCGACTTGCTGGATGTCACACAGCAAGTAAATGTTGGAGACAGGACTCAAATTCAGGTCTTCTTAACTCAAAGCTGGAATATTCTATGCCACCTAACTACCATAGATTATGTTACTTGATGTTTTCCTATACCTCCCTCATGTCCATAGTGTCATAGGTAGATGAGACACAGGAAGAAGATACATCAATCTTTATAAATATATATAATTAAAAAGTGAGTATTTTAGTGTTCTATGTTTGAATATTGATTTTTAAAAAGATAAAAATTGTCCTTTTTAAAAGCTGTTCCAAGAATTGAATTAAACATGTATACTTTCTTTTATTCTAGTAAATCATTAGAAAAACAAAATATAATATGAGATTTCCCTATTTCGTGAAGAACGTCAATCAGTGACATAACCAGAGATTTGGAATCCCTGAGCAGAAATTTCATTAAGAATTCCTTATCCCTGTACCTGCCCCTGTCTTTCTCCTATGCCCTCCCTGCTTTCACTCCCAACCTCAATAACTTCATAGGGCTTGCTTGGTGGCCACTATATTATCAACATCATGCAAGATAATCAATGTTAGCTGAGATCATTGTAATATATATTTCTATTGACCTGACTTTAAGAGCAAATAGAAAACAACAGTGAAAGGAGGACAGCTAAACTCATATCCTCAGGACTCCAAGGGAGGGGCAGAAATGTGCAGAAATGGGTTTTCCTATTCCCATCCTGGAGCCTTTGAGGCCAGGCAAGCTCTGTCTTATCTGTGTAAACAGCCATTGAAGAGAGATGACAGCCAGATGAGAAAATAAAGTGATAAATTAAAAGACAGAAATAAACAAATGAATAAAAGGTGGAGTGTCCCACTCTTGTGTTAAAGGAAGGAACATTGTGTTTGAGTTACCAGCAAAGTAGCTTGTTCTAGACAGATGGTTGGGCTTTTTTTTCATATATAAACTATGCTAAGAACTGTTCATATACAGACCTAACTGTTTTCCAGAGTATTCCATCTCAGCCTAATTGGCTCAGAAAGAAAAGCACTTTATTAGATGAGGCAAGTCAATTAGAAACCAGGTGGCCATATCCTAATCATGGCCTTGTTTTTGGGTCCCTTGAGATAATTGCCTGTTGGCACTTAGATTTAAGAAGCTAAAATCCATGTAAGAAGTTACCCTCTTCAGTTAGGTAGTGAAAACTTCTCTGAAATCAGGGGAATGATGAAGAAAGAAACGAAGAAGAAATAAATACTCAGGTGATAAATTGCAGACATGTGATTTTACTTGAAGATTTTTTTTATTTCCTAACACTAAATCAGATATTTGGTGTTGTTTTCTTTCTTCTTTGGGGGAAGAGGAGGTGACGCTGTAATTTTATCTATACAAAGAATTCATCCTTGTTACTTTTAGCCCCAAGACTAGGAAATCATTTCTGCCTCAGTCACCAATACTGGTTGACATAGCCCCTCATTATGAAGGCCAGTAAGAAATTTCTTCATTTCAAAGCACGATCACTTGCTCCTCAGTGAAGAGGCCAAATGAAAAACCTAGATATATCAGATCTATTACATTGTTCTAAGAGAGTTGAATGGGACACTGGGAGGTTAAGTGACTTGTCCATGGTTACATAGCTACATCAGAGGCAGATATTAAACACAAGCTTCCCAAATTCCATGCCTGCTTCTCTATCCACTATTAGCGATTTTTAACTTGGAATCTGTGAACTTTTCAAAAACATTTTGATAACACTATATCAATATAATTGATCTTTTTTAAAATTGTGTGCATTTTATTTACATTTAAATAACATTTTAAAACATTATTCTGAAAATGGGTCTGCAAGCTTCCCCACATCCCCAAAGGGATCCATAGCCCAAGAAAAGATTAAAAACCTCTGTCTTAAGCTATACATCCTCTCTAATACACAATATTTGGTTGCTATTAGATTTGATAATTTCACCTTGAAACTAATATTTCTTCATCCCCAAACCCACGTTTCTGGACAAGCAAGGAATCATCAGGAATAACATTCAATTTTTGTTGTTAACCACTGCAATAACTTCCAAAGAATGTCCTTTTTGATGAAGAAAAACATGCCATTTTTTAAAATAAAAATAAAAAATCCCAATGGTGAAATTGAGACGTAATAGAAAGAATTAGTTCTGCTAAAGCAAAAGAAATTAGCTCTATTAAAAGGGAGTTAGCCACATTTAAAATAACCCCTTGCCAAAACCACATTACTACGTCAAGCTTGATATTAAATCAAATGACCAGAGAAAACAATTCACATGCTGTTTCAGCCTACCCAGTGTTTGGTCATGCCAGGTATCTTCTGGTTACCACCAGACTCTGAGATCTGTAAATATGAAACCAGTATGAAGCTAGAGAACAAATGGCTCTTATTTTTAGTACCTTTGCATCCTGCCAGTTTCTCCCACTTTCATTATGACTTATTTGGGGAAACAAACACATTACTTGCCCTTTTAAAGGTTGTCTATCACAGATGTCCAACTATACCTCTGACATGCCTGCCTAGATCACTGGACAGATTTTGTGTGCCTTTGTTCTAATCAGATTTACCAGCCCCTCTCAACATTACTCAGCTGCACACCATTAAGCAACTCAGCATTATTACTTAAATGACCACGGAATCATTGCATGTGATCAGTGAAGTCACTACTATAGAAATTAAATTCTTCGGTGAAAAATAAAAGAGGTTTGGGAGGAAATGGTGGGGGATACTCTTGCATAGACTGCCTCTTTCTATATTCAAAGTTACACCATTATGTTTTATGTATTAATGCTCACCCTTGTGTCAGATGTTCTCATAAAGTAGGAAGGGATTGGGCATCCCTCACTTGTCACTGCCCTTTGCCATCCAATGTGTTGTCACCAATTCTGCTTTCAAGGCTCAAAGAAAGAACAGGCTTGTTTACATTTAAATAGACTACTTCCAATAGATGTCACAGAAAAAAAATTAACCTATATATCTGGTCCCCCCAGGGGACCAGAGGTCCTATATGACTTTAGTAGATATAAACTGAAGTCCTAACTGAAATTCTGTGATTTTAAATCCTGGTTAAAGCCCACAAAACCTATAGCTTTGGCATAGTTTCTCTGTACATGTCTCCTGGTCAGGTTCTCTACAACACCAGCAAAAGTGTCCTTGCTCAAGCCTCATGAGTGTCCTCCTCCATGGTTCTGCTTTTCCCTGTAACATAGCTCTTCTCTATGCTTGTACTTCTCCATAGTTGCTATCAAATGGTGATAGGATCCTGCATCACTGCTTTCATTTATACTGTCTCCACTCTCTTTTGTAATAAAACAGCACCAGGCACCCTATCAGATGTCACCAGACACCACCAGTCCTTTTCTCTGTCTCACAACCAACATTCCCCATAGAGAGGCCAGTCTCACAACCATGAAGAATATTCCAGATTTCCCTTATCTTGGCCAAGGACATTTGACCTACCTGCCTCTTCCTCTAACTTAATGTTAGATAAGAAAACTCTCTCTGATTTTTTGCCAAATTCTGGTCTCACTGAATTATGCCCTGTAGTCAGGAACATGCCTCCTCTCTGAACTTCCAAGTGAAGTTTTTGATTCCCAGTATCAAATAGGATTAGGGTGAAGACATAGTTCCATGCCCCACCTTCCCAAACTCCCAGGCACCATACCTCTTAGTTACCTTGGTATCTTCCATGGCTCAGTAGAACCAATGAATCTACCCTTTACCATCCAATTGTGCTTTTTGTACTCCTGATTTCCATTAAGATGCAGGGTAGAGAAATCAGCTTGAAGGGGTGGGAAGGGTAAAAAATAAAGTAGCAAAAGTCTAGCAATCATTAGGTGTTAGGGAGGGGTAATAAAAGAGTTCATAGTTCCCACTATATCCATATTCAAGGAATGCTTTAGAGACCAGAATAAAGACATAGATTTTTGTTTGTTTCTTTGCATATTGTCTTGTCCTCTGTTTAGAAAACTTGGCCTGTGGAAAGAGAGCTGGATTTGAAATCAGAGGATTGTAATGGTAATATAAATTTGAAGATCTTGCCATCCATTAATAGGCCTATGTGACCTGCTTAAGTCTAAATTACATGAAGGCTGTGGTGGGAGGAGCTTGCTGAATGGGTGGAACAGGATGGGTGGAGCAGAATGGAGGAAGTTGGTCAGAGCAGTTAGAGCTGAGGGAGAGAGAGGAAGCAGCTATCTATGAGTTTTTGTTTGTGGGAAGGTCCTAGCAGGGCTTTGAGATGGCGGTGCTCCCTGCAGTGATACTGTGTATAAACTTCTTTACTGCTGTGATGGTTTCTGGTGTTGGGATTTGACTTTCTGGTGTTTGAATAAATGTTTTGGTTCTGTCTTCCATATAGAAAGTGTGTTATATTTTGCAATTCAGAACTATGCCAGCATATTCATAGTCAACGTCAGTGCTGTGAATATCATGTTGGCAATACAAGGTCATTGGTTAAACTCCTGGCTTGGCTACTTGTTTTTAGTATGATGTTGAGAAAGTACCTTCTCTCTGGCCCTCAGTTTCTTCATCTACAAAATGAAGGGATTGTTTTATATGACTTCTAAGTTTCTTCCAACTCTGAGTCTACAATCCTAAGAAACTATGAGCTCCATGGCATTGACCTATGAAAATACCAGAAGAAAAAAAGATAAAAAGTTCAAGTCTCTGAGGGAGCAAATACTCTGATTCTTTCAAAATAGTACCACGCAGGTGGACAAGTCAAGAACTAGGGAGGAAAAAAAGAACTTTTTGCTGAACTGTGCTATCAGACAGTAGGAAGTTCCTAACACCTACAGTGACAGGAACTGCTGGAAGCTGCTTTGATGTTTTTGTTTGCTTTTGACCTCTGGGTAATTGTTCCATTTCTGTCAGAAGTGACATCCAAGGACATCCTTAAACAGAAGCTACCATCAGCAATTGGTTTTCTCATCTATAAAATGAAATTCTTGATCTAGATTATTTCTAAAGTCCCTGACTGCTTTTTATTCTATAATATGATTCAATGTTGTGATTTGAGAGGCTCTAGGGGACCTCACTCTGCAAGAGAAACTATTTATACCACCTCCCATTGCGCCTCCTTGAGGTCCCTCTTCAGGATTGCCCAATTAGAATGCAAATGCTCTCTTGGGATTGCCAGAACCTAGACCCTTCAGAGTTATCATTTCGATGGGAAGCAGTATGACAGAAGACAATTTATAATTTGCCTAAGGCCAACTTTGGGATAATAATATCTACACAGAATTATCCAGGAAACCCAGACATACTCTATTTAGACAGCTGTAGATATCTTATTCCAATGTTGTGAATTCAAAAGAATATGATCTCAAGGAAGAATAATTTCACTTTAAAACTTTCCCGTTGCATTCCATCCCATGATCATTTGATAGTGTAAACTTGCCTGGCTGAACCAGCCTTTTCTCTCTTGACTTTTTGTGTACAAAATTTTCTTAAGTGTGTGCACTTTGGCTTGAAGTTGAAATTTTGTGTCACTGATACCAGAAACAGCCCTGTTGTTTTTGGTTTATGCATGTTCCAAACTCCCCATATGCACATCACTTCCAACCAAATACAGGTACTGATCATTCCCTGTTGTTCATTCAGCCTTCATCATGTTCCCAGAAGGCAATGGCATTATATTAATCAATGAAGCATCTGCAGCATATCAGCTTATTTAGGAATTTACTATATTTTGATATAGTTTAATGCGGTAAGAATTGTTTAACTCATTAAAAATGGGAAAATCCCACAAAAACTAAATAATGGGAGACATAACCATTTATTAGTAAAACATTTATGCCAAGTTTGGTTAAAAAAAGCAATAATTCAAGCCTTACTAGCAACGTAGCTGAGGGCAAGGCATTTGCCCTGTTAAACCTCAGTTTCCTCATCTATAAAAACAGGAATAAAAATACTTAACCTGCCTATCTCACAGGATAATTGTTAGAAAAGGGACCTGTAAGCTGCAAACTATTGTCAAAATGTGACCTATTATTTTCAAATATGTGTTAATCATCTTCCTAATTCCACTCATATTTTAAACTAGATGTTTAATTTTATCCGTATAGGAAGTTTCCGGTGAGGAAATTCCCCTACCAATGTAACGGGCACTTTCTCTATAATTTATAGTCTAGGGAGTTTACCTAGGGCACTTGGCCAGTTCATTCAACCTGTATGTGTCAAAAGCAGTACTTGAAAGCAAGTATTGTTGACTCTGAAGCATTTCTCCGCCCATTATGGGAAGGAAGAGAGAAAGGAAGGGTGGAAGGGAGGAAGGGTGGAAGGGAGGGAGAGAGGGAAAAAGAGAGGGAGGGAGAGAGGGAAAGAGCAAGAAAGGGACGAAAGGAAGAAGGGAGGGAGGAAGGGAGGAAGGAAGGGAGGAATGGAGGGAGGGAGGAAGGGAGGGAGAAAGGGAGGGAAAGAGGAAGGGAGTGAGGAACTTGACTAGTAGAAGACAGCTGATTCTATATATCAAGAGTCAAGAAGAAAGGTCAGATACACATACCATCTTGGTGATTCTCCATGAGCCCTAAAGCTATTTTAATAGGCTCTATCTAATGCATTTTTTTGCAGGGGGAAAGGCACGGCAGTTGGGGTTAAGTGACTTGCCCAAGGTCACACAGCTAGTAAATGTGTCAAGTGTCTGAGGCTGGATTTGAACTCGGGTAATCCTGACTCCAAAGCAGGTGCTCTACTCACTGCACCACCTAGCTGCCCCTATCGAATGCATTTTAAACACAAAAACACAAAGTCCAAAATAACACTTTTAAAGTATTTCTTCTCCTGAAATATTGGTAAACAGTAAATAATGAAATCTCAGAAAAAATAATTACACATTGTAAATTGAAAGGCAGCGTGGTATAGTGGATAAATAAGATAGTAGATTAATATTCAGAAGGATCTGGGTTAAATCCCACCTCTAATACTTTCTAGTCATTTGATCATGGCAATTAATGTCTCTCAGCCTCCATTTCCTTTATCTATAAAATAAGGGGGTTGAACCTGCTAATCTTGATTAAAACTGCATTAAAACTTTTGGAACTAGTAAAATTTCAGGGCCTTTCCACAGATTACCTTAAAAGGCATAACTTTGAATATCAGAACATTTCATTCTACATTCATTTTTCCTTGTGCTTTTAAACTAAAAAATATTAATGAGAGCTAATGAGTATATAATAATGGATATCTGTCAATCAAATGACTGTTTTTTATCTTCATGCATATATTGACATAGGTTAAGTGAGGTTCCAGATTCCAGGGTACAGTACAAGGATGGGACAGAGCACCACAAGACAGAGCACAGCACGACAAGGGAGCTAATAGAGAGAAAATAAAGAAAGCCAACTTTAGGGGCAGCTAGGTAGAGCAGTGAGTAGAGCATCAGCCCTGGAGTCAGGAGGACCTGTGTTCAAATTCAGCCTCAGGCACTTCATGCTTACTAGCTGTGTGACCTTGGGCAAGTCACTTAACCACAATTGCCCTGCCTCCCCCCTACAAAAAAGTCAACTTTATTGAAGGGAAATACTCATAATACTAGGGGTAGGATGAAAATAGGTCCACTGGGGCCTCTGATGCAAAGGAGAAGAGAAATTAGGGAGGAGCCAAAATGATAAAGCCTAGTGGTTCCTATGTGGATCAAGCTGGATCAGACAACGTGGGGAAGGAACAGAGAGCCTGGACAGGATATGCAGTACAAAGTTTGGAGACTTGTGCTGATTCATTAGGGGGTTGGGGGTGGCAGAGAATGCCTGGGGAATTGTTGAACTACAGTTATCCCTTTCACATCATGACCTTCTCCATTACAGTTTTGATATATCACAGTTCTGCACAAGAAATTAAATGGAAATTTTGAGCGAGTTTTGCAGAAGTCACAGGTGACACATGAAGGCCAGCAGACACACAGAAAAACTTTAGAAACTCATAAATGCATAAAATATATGTGTAGTATTATATAATATCAACCCAAAATTTACAATAAGGTAGACACCTCATAAAAAAAGAAAAAAATCAGATTTCTTCTCTGGTACAAAGGGAAAACCAAGAAATTTTACACAGATTTTCCAGATCACGGTTGGGGGCAAGGTGTACCACATCCCTAACCCCCTTGATATGGAAGAGATAAATGTAGTTGATAGTCAACCACCTCACTGGTGGGAAAGAGAGGTTTTGGCTATTTCCATAGGTCTGCCTCAAGGAATTTGGTCTTCCCTGTTTTTTTTTCATTTAACTGTTCCAAAAGGCTACTGTGGTTCCTTAGAATATGGTACAAGTTTGTTAGTCTACATCTAGATATGCTTCTAAATATTTCAGAGTAGTGTCACTAGTGCACCCAGAATTTCAAATTTCAAAGATTCACTTATTATCAAAGAATTACTAAGAAACTTCATAATAACTACCACAGATAACACATAGAACTGAATACATACACAGACACAAGCAAACTTTAATAGAGATTCTTTTTCATCCCTACAAATCTCTTCAGAGGTCTTCCAGTAGAAGTTACCTATCCACTTTTGGTGGTCAGATATTCAGTCCCTAGTTCCTATCTGTTAGTCAATATGGGAGTGGCCTTGGGGGGAGGTGCAGTGAAGAGAGGGTGAATTCCCTGGTAGCATCACAGAGAAATCAAAGTGTGGCATTTTTCATAGAATTCATCTCTAGTAGGATTCATTGCATCTTTAGCAAAAGGGTTCCTTCTGGGTTCAATGGATATTTTTTTCTTGGTGTTACTGAACCTGGGACATTTCACTTGGTAGCATTTCAAAATCTTTACCTTCTTCCTTA